>NC_141891.1:3159743-3310088 GCF_030686135.1 Camelina sativa | reverse complement strand
GTTCAAGCTTGTTTAATACAAGGTCACCACCCTCAAACATAGACTGATACTTGTGGATTCAAGATGTGAATGACCAACACAACAACTTACGCGGAGCCTATCTAGACTATATATCTGATGTAAAGTGTATTAGTGTTACGCTTGACTGCATTACGCAATGCACTTGAGAATTAGATATATTGGAAGAGAAAAAAATAGTAACATGTAACAAGCGATACAGTCTGCAGAGAAAGTGTTTATTAGGAAGCATTTCTACATACCCATAGAACCGGAGACAGTCTCTGTGAAGGGAATGACCACAGTTGGCCACACGACTAGCCGCTGCATGGTTAGAAAAGCTCAGCTCCAAAAATTTGCCAAAAGACAATCCCCACGCCGCATCTGACATCACAATTCTGCGTGTGGCTGGAGGAAAGCCACTGATCCGAGGACATTTCAGACATCGATGCCACATCCAAATCTTCCCTTCACGTTGCCCAGGTAGCAATTCAGGTAATTTCTTAACAGATATTGTCAGACTACCTTGCCTATGAGTATAACAATGAATGTGTGCTTCCGCTGGCATCGTACATGATGGGCAGCACTGATCCTGAACAAGAGATTAATGCAAGCGTCAGCTATTAATAACCAGAATTTTATACCATCACGATAGGTTTTATTAACCTCTGGTCTTACACATTTATTATTCTGGAATCTTTGAACCATATTAATGTCATTTTTCTGCTTTTCCCTCCAGTTTCTCTCTCTTAAACTTACCCTCCTACTATTTCATGGATTGCTTTTATGATTTTATGAATCTGGAACCTATTTAAATTGCTTCAAAAAATTTCCACGTAAAAATAAAAAGGTAACAAGTGTCCATTGGACTTTAGTTGGATTAGTTGGTCCACCTGGTTCAATTTGCTCACCACTGGCTAAAAGAAACATGGTGTGTTAAAAACTAAGAGATAAACAACACACTTAAAATGACAGGTACCTGATCAAAGAGATTATCCCTTAAGAACCGTCCTAAAGGCTTGTCAAAGCTCCCATAGTATTTGATACGAAGTAGATGAGCCCGTTCACACACAGATCCTTTCCACACACATCTTGTTGATAAGGAAACCAATATACTTTGATGGTCAGATGCTGAAGGAAGAAAGTCTCCTTTTGAAGAGTCCATCTGTTCCTGTCTACTACACTTCTGATCTCCTGTTACTGTGGATTGATCCGTGTCAGCACCATCGGTTACTTGTTCTGTGGCACAGGGTAAAACAGACCACTCATCTTTTTGAACAGAAGGTTCTTCCTTGTGAAACGATAGCTGCCCGGGTTCTAGAGTAGGAACTAACCCATCGTCCTTAGAGGTACTAATTTCTGGAGGCTTACAGTAAATAGTATCCAAGTTGTGAAGCAGATTTTCAGATGGGTCAATCCTGTCGTTTCCATCCAATCTCCCTTGTAAATCAGTCTTACTAGAAGTGAAATTACCAGTAAGGTCGACACTGGCTTTATGTGGCCCATCCCTTAATTCAGTAGTTGGAGACTTTTCAGCACTTGACACAGAAAAACCAGGTATTGTGGATATTGATCTGTTAATTGTTGATGGCTTATCAGGCAAAGCCACTGTAATTGGCGTCTGCAGAGGAAGTTCTGGCAGGGAAGCACCTTCATCTGCTAGGAAAGATGTCTCAAGAGCCAAGTGATATGCTGCAAAAACTCCATACTGAATCACATGTTTCACCTTCTTTAGCTCATCTTCATGAGCCCCCTTGAGCAAGATCTGAAAAAACCAGATCAAGCAGCCATACTTTAACTTAAAAAGAAAAATTAGATATACCATATGCATAGTCATTATAACAGGTTAAGGATCCCATGTCTTAAAACACCAAAAACATGTTGTGGAACTTACCGTACAACCCAAAGGCTTAGGGCAGCCATCAAAAAACATTAAAGTCTTGGCCATTTTCTTCGCAACTTGAGAAGGACTAACATGTTTCTCAACAAACTTTTCCACATGGAACAGGTCACAATAACCCAGCTTTGGTGATGTGAGCTGGTCAATCGAAGGGACAATCTGCGCACCAGTACAGCGTGATATGCGTTCTAGAAGGGACCTTTTAATATTCAACACAAGAGATATGTCCTTTGCAAGAAGATAATCCTGCGCAAACCGTGAGACAGATTTCTCCACCAATAGAATGTCTGGATTGTGAGAATCAATTTTGGCAACAGCCATCTTCAAATGGTCCATTTCCTGAAACACCAGAGATAGCCTTTAATAATGCAGAAATTTCTAACCACCTACATCTCTAAAGCGACAGAATTATGCTTTTCCTTTTCTTTAAGTCAAAGGATTCAAGTGGAAAAATATAGAAGAAGAAAAATTCAGACCTGTTGCAACAAAGTGTCAAAACTAGACAGCTGGTTAGAAATGCGCTGATACTCCAGAGCTCCTCCAAGAATTAGCAGACGCGGCTTCTCGATCTTTGAAGTCATTCGCCGATGAGCCACATTTTTCTTACAAACAACTCCTTTCACGACCATACTAAAAAAATACCATCCCAGTTTAATTAGCACTGCAGAGTTTAGCAGTCAACTGACAGAATAAATCCTCACAAAATATTCACAACAAAAACATGAAGCTAATATAAAGCACAATAATGGACAATAACGGACAATAACGAACAATAACGGACAAAAACATGAAGCTAATATAAAGCACAATAATTTCAACTAGAATTTACGTAGTGAAACTATCAATAACGGACAATAACGAAATAGAAGTGTTTAAACATTCTTCCTACATATAGAAATTGTGAGCACTTAGATAATGATAATTGATGAATGCAAATCCAGGAACAATCTTTCGCAAATCCAAAATACATGTCATTAAAGTTAATCCTAAAGGAGAATGGAAGAAATTGTCAACCATTATGTAACTTCGCAGAACATTAATCATACAGTTCAAAAGCATGAATAGTATTTGAAAAATCCATATATGTCACTGTATCTAAAACAAACATCAAGCACAGAAAACATCCCATATAAAGGGTCCAAAAAAGTCACCTCTCACTGCGACAGCCACAAGGGATGCATTTAACCTTCACATATCCTCCTGGATCCATTCCTCCACCTTTACTTGTATCTGGCTTGAGAAGCGTTGCCGCCTCCCAAGACAATGATGTAATTATATCAAGCCAGCCCTCTTTATCGCCTTCATTGAGCATAGGTAGATTATCAACCTCCAAAAGTTGCGCTACCAAAGCCCTAAAGTGCCCTTCCACAACATTTTTCATAGCACCACTGGACTTGTCCCTAGAGTGGAACTCCTTATCGTTAAAGCTATTAGATGGGCGAAGGTACCCCCAATCACCTCTATCACCTTCATCACCGTCATCATCAGATAGCACAGCTTCTCTTTCATCTTCTTCGTTCTCTGGCTCTGGCGGTAACCATAAGAGCCCATCGCTCTCAAAATCCACTACTTCATGCTCAAAGGACTCTTCACAAGGAGGGCTTCCCTCCTTCACATCGTTCCATTCATTCCCTGGTAGTCTGGTTTTATCTATCGTCTCCGTATCCAGTGAGTCAAGATCTTGATCAGGAGGAAAACAACCTATGTTTGGATCTATATTTACACCAACGTCATGAGCTTCATGTGACCCATAGATATGTTCTACTTCATCAAGGCTGATGGCACCATAGTAGTCATTTCCTTGAGAGTAAGATTGTGCAAAATCAGAATGATAATCGTCATCCTCATCAGCTTCACCATCACTCCTGCCACTACTAAACCCACAAAATGAGCAACTTAACAGATAAATTCAAACTGAGACAATATAGTGAAAAGGAAAAAAAGTTACCTGTTTACAAAGAACTCAACTTGATTTTCAGAAGAATCTAACACATGCCCATAAGCACCTGAGCTCCTACGCGATGATGCATTACGCTGCTCAGAATCCATGTTTGCCGAGACACGACGGCTAGACGTGGGATTCATCTTGGGTTTAGGAGAAGGTCCAACAGTTGAATCAAGGGTGCAGTTACTACTATTAGAGGTGCAATTAGAAGCAGTACTTGCCACACTTCTAGCAGAAGGGGATGAACTAAAATGAAGGCTAATAATAGTAGCACCAGTATCAGGTGGAACAATCCCTTGCTCCCACTGTTTGTAGCAGTAATTACAAACCCTAATCCTTTCTGGTTCCTCATGAGTATCTTTAGTTTCATCAGATGGAGATGGGATAGAATTAGCAGCACATTTAGCACAAAACACACGACCACAAAGCCGGCAATGATGCCTTCGATTGAAAACAGTGAACTGAGCATCACACTCGTAACACACAGGACAGCTATGGTCAGGCATCCAAAAATCCCTCGACATATTTGAGGACTCGCTTTTTCTAGGGATCCAAGATTTGACTATGTCGACAAATCCAGGTGCTGGTTTGTTGTTGTTATCCGGTGAATCCATTTACTGAATCTCCTCCAGAAGTAACAAAGGAGAGTCATCATGGTAATAAACCCATTTGCTTAATCGCATTAAGTCTCTACTAATCCTTGATCCCCTGAAGATGAAATTAGTTATAACCACTCAAAGCAACAAACTTTACCTAAAAGAACATGAAAGAGAGAGAGAGAGAGAGAGAGTTTTAACCTGGATGGAATAACGATATCTCCGAGGACCAAGTCAAATGGGTCACTCTCAAACTTCAAAATCTAAAATTTATACCAGATGATATGATTCAAAGATCATTAGATCTCTCTCTCTCTCTCTCGTTTCCAATTTTTTCTAACAAACTCAAATTCTTCTCTGTCTTGATCCCAGAAATCAACAAATGCGAAGCGATAATAAACCCCCGAACTCTCTCGCTGTCACGAATGCTAGCTAAACTATGACGAGCAACACACACAAAAAAAAAAAAAAAAGAACGAATTTTTAATAGATGAAATAAGAAACAAAAAATGGGAAATCCACAGAATTGTTTATAGAAACCAAAAAAGGAAAGCACAAGATTTCTTATGGATAAGAAATTGAAATCAATTTTGAGGAACGAATTAACAATAATAATCCCATTGAATAGTGCCAAGCTTGAGAAAATGGGGAAGGAAAAAAAAAAACAGATTTTTTCACGAATTTCTCGGATACCCAACAAGAGATTCAAACAGGACACAAATAACAAAAAGCTTCGAAATTGAACAGATACGAATTAGGATAAAAGAAGGTTTGAATGGATTATTACATAAAACGAAGATTGGATTTGCAGTTTCTTTTTTGTGCTCCTTTGCCTTTTTTTTTTTTGTTCTTTTTTTTTCTCCCGTTTTTATGTTCACGACTTGTTTGTCTGATTTTGTTTTGTTGTTTGTTGCCTTTTTTCTATTTCACATTTTATTCACGTATATTTCCATCATTATATCTTACACGTATCCACACTTCAATTACGTATATAATTGTATATCACATGTATAGATCTTCATTAGTCTTCATTATGTCGACTAAATATAAATACAACAAAAGCATATATGATTGTCAAAGAAAAATAAACTTATTAGCTTCCTTTATTGTTGTCGACCATATTAAAAATATTATTTATAGGTTCATTATTAATATAGTTCAGTTATTACTATTCAAAAAGTCTGTATACGGCTGGCTTATATACATTTTAGCTTACATAAAAAATCATAAGTTTATGGCCTTATTTAGGCAAATCACATCTTAGATACGAACGAGATGATCTAACTAATTTATATAGTTTTAAATCAGTCAAAATTTTAACATAAAAGAAAGAAAATCAAAAAAAAGGTGGAGGCAGTCAAAATGTGTGCATGGGAAAGGAGGAAAAGGAGCACGTGATGATGATTTGGTGTCAAACACGTGAGCTTCCAAAATGGATGGCTGTCAATCTTCGGGTGTGATCTGTGGAAGAGAGTGGAAGAGAGAGGAAGACAATACAACAAAACGAGTATATAGATGATGATACTTGTATAACTCAAACGACCCTATTACGCATGCCGTGTCCATTCCCATATACCAAGAGACCCTTTTTGTTTTTTCGGTTGTCTGAAGATCAATCATTCAAGAACAGTTTAAAGTCTACTTGATTTTGAAGTTAATCTCTCCAAATTGCAAAAGAGGAAGGCCAGTGCCCCAATTCACATTACAGTGTCTTAATGTGTGTACAAGACAAGAACATCAGAGACAGAAGGAAAACTTGCAGGTGTCCTCATAATATTGGTTCAACCAAGGATTGGGAAGATGCGGGCGATGTGTTCCAAGGGAACATTCTCACCAGTATTTTTCTTAAGCTCCGGATGGTTAAATTCATTCTGCGGTAAGACAATACTTCCATCCTCTTTCTCAACAATCCATCCACTGTTAGTCACTTGCTGCTCAATGAACTTTTCTAGAGATGCACCATCCATGTTAACAGCCTGTGCAAAATGTTTCACAACTAGTGAGCAAAGGCATGTATCGACACAAAATAGATTACTAAAACTATGGTGCGGAAAAAAGTAATATACAAAAGTGAGAGATTTCACATCTAAAGGTCTACCATTTACTAAAGCTAATCATGTTAAAATTCTGGCTGTCTGTCAAAAATCATAAACCAAATATCATACCTCAGCAAGCACAGATCTTGGAACCTTTTGGTAGCTTAAGCTAAGAAGGTGACTTGCATATGCTTGGATAGCTTGCTCAAAACCTGCATTTATTCTCTTGCATATTAGACTTCTACACACAATGTATGAATAGATAGTACCAACAGGAAGTAATCAAAACGATCAGGTGGCTTGTATTTCTAGACGATATATATATTCTTAAATAACTAATCCAGATCCAGAACTTTGTTAATACTAGGCAATTTATTTCTGATCCAGAACTTTGTTACCTGGAACAGCCTCAAAAATGTGACGGTTCTTGGCAGCTTCATCCCAGAACTGTTGGAACCTCCCAGTCTGCAAAAGTAAAAAGCAAGCGTTTTAAATACTCAATGTTCACCTCTTCTGCCTGACTTCCCCAAGTCCAAACTAATAGTGATGTTTCCGTACCTCAAGGTAATGTGATAGAACAATTAGTGCCTTGAACTGCTCCTCCATTTGCTGAAACCACAATACAAACAAGTGCATCTATTAATTCGGGTACTGCTGATTGAGTTACTCCTATCTAGTTGTCAATCATCAGCGACTAAAGAAACATATGAGAAATCTTCTATCTCTGAACTGGCGATAGTCTCAACTCATAAACCTATGAAAGCAAATTATTAGGAAGTAAGAGGGAAAGAAACGTACCACTCTCTCAGGAATCAAGAAGAGGCAAAGGCTGAAGTCTGGAGTTGGCATAGCCATAAGAGCCTTCACAAAAGTTAAAAACAAAATCAGGGAGAGTAATGCATACATAAGCCAAGAAACAATGGTAAGTAATCAAAAAGTGGTCAGCCATATATACCTTGACCAAGATTTGAGCCACGATATGAGTATTCATGCGCTCAGGCTCAAACTGCATATAAGAAGAAACAATACCAGTAAACGATCGGAGACACTAACTTTGGACAGGCATGGTTATGATGATCATACGAACAACTAAAGTACCTGATAGAGACGAAGCAAGCATAGATTTGCTTCCAGACTATACGTTTGCGATGTAACCTAAAACAAAATCAAAACGAAACAATCAATGGAAGAAGATTTCAACAATAGAAAGCTTAACACATTCCAATGTAATCCTAAATCAGAATCCAGCGATGCTCATAATCAATTGAGAAAGGAACCTGCTCGTTAACGTGGTTTTCGAGATCGGGTAAGATTTCAGGGTTGAAAGGATTGACGGCGACGAGCTGCTCAACAGTGTAAGAGCTCTGTTCCTGCGGCGACTCGATCTCTTTTCCCATCTCTCTTCTCTTTCTTTCTCTTGCTTCCGTTTCTGTCTCTTCGTTGGATTTTTTTTTTTACTGAGATGTGCAGCAAAGGAGATAATTCGCGGCTGAGATGAGACGGATCTAGGGTTTATGGTTAAAACGACGAAGCTTTGCAATTGACAAAGACAAAATTATAGGGTTCAATTTAGAATATTATAAATGCCTAAGGATTGTTCGGTAAATAATATTTTCTGCCTAGCCAAACGTCTCTATTTTACACTTGACTAGGATCCGCGGTGCACCGCGGGGGCAAAATTATTTTAGCTAAAATATTTAAATTATAAGTTATATTTGTTGGTTAAATATGTTATAACTAGAATATGATTATTATTTAAATTTGATGGAATACTATGGCAGGGGTTTAAATTTGTTCTTTTTATTTATTTGGTAATTTTTATTTAAAACATCATATATGTGATTATTTTATTTGTTTTGAAAGGTTTTTTTTGGATGGAATACTATGGCATGAAATCATATATTGAATATGACTTATGAAAATAACATCTATTATGTAAGATATATTCTACTATATCTATATTTTGACCCGCGGTATAATGTAGATTAAGTTGTGTGATAAAAAAATTAATTTTTGTTTGTTAATTTTATTTGTTTTGTTTAGTATTTAAAATTATATATTGTACTTTGATTGTTATTCTATGATTTAACCTATAGTATAGTGCATATTAATTTTAGGACCAAATATGTAACATATCTTTGTCAAAATTATCGTGACCGAGAAAACCTACCAAACAACATTATTTCAAACTTAAATTTAATCCGAAAAATCATATTTTTGAAATTTTAATCCATGCTCTAGCAAAAAATCATATTTCTTGAATTTTTCCATATTATAGTGATATATTATTGACCCGTTCTATAATAAATCAAATTAGAGTGTTTATAATTGATCCGTTCTATAACAAATTAGAGTGTTTATTATTGACCGTTCTATAACAAATCAAATCAATTGTTGTTTTCCAATGCCACCAATCCCAACCAAGATAATCTGCTTAACAACAGCTTCACATAGTAAGGCATGGATTTCTTTCACAGTCGACCAACCATTACCATTTTCAGCTACTAACGGACCAAATAAATACTCCACCGGACAGTATTGATGGTGCAGTTTGATGAAATCTCTAAGGTCCATCCCTTCTTCTAATAGTAACTTGGCTCTTCTGACAATATATATGTATGTTGAATACACACTTTTTATATTAACCGAGTAATATCTGTTCGTTTAAAAAAAAATACAAATCACAATAAATGCAGAAAAAATACATTTTTATTAACTTTATGTTTTATTTAATGATTCACTACATTTAAACTTTTAAATCAAAAATAGATTATAGGAGAATAAAATTGTTTAATCTAGAATAAATCTTCTAAATATCTATCTATATTAATTGTAAATGTCTCTAAACACATTTTTGAGCAAAAATACTAGTATTATAGTCTTATTCTTATAGATACGGTTTTAATATCAAACCAACAATGTCCTTCGAACCGGGAACAGCTGTCTTACTTCTCAGAGTATCGGATCGGTTCGGTTCGGTACGATTTTAAAATCAATTTGAAATTTCAAAATCGAATCATACCAAAAAAAGTCAAACAAACTATTAAGACAGAATTCGAAAGCCAAATTCAAATTCATTCTCCCGTGGTGATATGCATCATCCTCGAACCCTCTCTTGCCGTCGGAACCCAGTATTATTCTGGTGCCGATGAGTCTCCGGTCAGTTCAATCCCGCAGTAAAAAGGAAGTCGATTGGAGCATACGATTTCGCCGAATAGGAAGAACGTGTTGATGGAGATGTCGAAGAAACTCCTTCGGAAATACGTTTTCCCTGTCACTAAAACCTCCTCCGCCGTCGATAAGTATGACTTCCTTCGATGCTGTAAGTGTCTTCTTCTCCGAATTGATTTTGTTATTGTATCGATTTTGTTATTCACTTCTTAGTAGCGAAGAACACCCTAAGCGAGAGAGTAAAGAGCTGGACTGCGTAGTTATTGATGTTGAAGGTAAAAATTACCAAAAACTACATCTTGTAATATAGTTCTGTCATAATGTTGTAACAGTTACTCTACTGCAAACTTATATAATATAGTTCTGTCATAATGTTGTAAACCCCTGGTTCTAGATAATCTTTGTGTACATAGTAGTCCTGCATGTATGAATTCTATAGATAAAAATTTTGATGAGCTTAATAGGTCATAGGTGAAGCTGGGTTCTGTAGACTTGTTTGTGTCTAACATATCAAATCAGTTTTGGCTGTTCGGTTATCTTCGAAAAAAACATGTTACTATTCTAGTGGAATCAACTGATATTTTCATTGTGAACTTTGTGAATTTTTTCAGTGGCTTTTCTGATGCTATTGCTTCATTTGACAATTTCAGCTCCCGCATATATTTGGATCTTTTTGTGGCTCAAGCTCCTGCTAAATTCAATCCATCCCTTATCACAAGATCAGAAAATTTGGTAAGTAGTCTTGTTTCCATCTCCTTGGATATGAATATATGATGAAGTTGCATCTGACATACTAAATTTACTTTGCCATATCAAGCAGATCGTTTTTAGCGTACTACTTTAAAGAGTGACTATTGAAACATGCATTTGAGAATCTTATTAAGTTCAGTATTTAGTTCTGGCAATTATTTTACCTGTTTCAAGAATTAATATCATAGAAAATTGATACAAACTTTTAGAATCTTATTTACGTTCAATATGGAGTCTTTCTTTGTGTAGGTGCTTTTACTTGTGTAAATAATGCAACTTGTGCAAAGATCTTCATTTTTCTTGTGATACGTACCGAGAAACAGTGATTTGGATGGGATGGTTTAACTTATTTTCTGCTTCTTTTCAGCTAACTGGGAATTGGTTTCCTGCAAAAGAAGCTTCTTGTAAATCTTTAAATCTTTCTTGTAAATCATATATATAAAAATAAGGTTTTGGTCTCTCCTTATTGATTGATTTTTATTTAATACTTTCTAAATTTTTTTTTTTGCTTTCTAATTGTTTAATTGCTTTAAATAATATTTAAGACTCAATTAACACAATACATTTAATTCATACATTAAAATAAAATTATAACTGAAAATAAAATAAATTATGCATTAATCATATTCCACCACTCAATTTTATTCAAAAACAATAAATAATATCTGTAACTCCAATAATTCTAAATGTAACTTCCATCAATTTTTATCATATAAATAAGCATTGTCTCATTCTCTCATATTTGCATTTTTTACTTTCTTATTTTCACATTCTCTCATTATCTTCCACAATATCTCAATTTTTTTTTTTAATGTATTCAATTTCTTATTTTTGTTGTATGGGTTACAAAAAACCAAATGAAATATCATTGTAAAATTTTAATGCTAAATTTTAATTTTAGAGACTACATGATATATATATATATATATATATATTTTTTACATTGTTTTTATATTTAAAGATTCATCTCCATTATCTAATTTGGATTATCATCTTATAAGTAATCATTCTCTCTTCCTCTCTCACCAATATCAAATGTTGTTATATCTAATATGTGTTGCAAGAGTTTGATTCTATATTTTAATTTAGAAAGTATTATATATAATTAACATTTTTTTCAATTTTTATTTTATTTATATAAAAATAAAATATTTATTTTATATTTCTTGCCTTTCTAATATATTCATATTTATTTTTAAAATTTCCATAGCTAAATTCAAATTCACATATATTGGTTTTAACAAAAAATCAAGTTTATTTGAGAATCTTTTTTAAAAGGTTTATCTTCATTATCTATTTTAGATTATCATCTTATAAGTCATTATTTTCATACTTTTATAATATTCACCACACAATAACGTCATAAAGTTGAAAAGATCCATCTCTTATTCTCTATTATGTACTCTGGTTATCTCACATATTCATGTATCATTTTTAATAATTTAGAATGATCAATATAATTATCCATTTATAAAGTCTATTTTATTTTGTAAAGTCTATTTTGTTTTGTGATCCAATAGATAAATATGTAAAGATCAATATAATATTTATATTATTTAAGATTTGAGGTTTTTGAAAACAAAAGAACTTATAAAAAAAAATTGATTTTCTTGATTTAAGCAAAATGAAAAAATGATTCGAAAAAGAAATCATGTTTAACTGAAAGTGAAATATAGAAAATAATATAATTATTAAAATATCATTTAACTAAATCCTCTAAATATGAAACCATTAGTATGAAATCTAGCACTATAAATTAAATTGATGAGTGGAAGAAAAAAACAAACAAAAGGATTGAAGTTATTCTTGGGGTTTTAAAAAATCTTTAGATTGAAGTTCATATAATTTTTTTTAAAAGCTAATTTAGTTTGTCACTTCAAAAGTAATATTTTCAATTTGAATATTATATGTGAGTGTTGAGTTTATATCAACAAAACAATCAAAAAGTGTAAGTTTCAATTTTGAGTGAGCCACTTGGTATTCCTTTTCTTTTAAGTCAAAATAAATAAAAATATTTATTTATAATTAACCCACTTTTAGAGGCATTTAACTCTATTTAACTCTACATTTAACTCAAATGTAACTCATACCCAATAATTTTACATTCATTCCTCCAACTAATATATTTATCTTTCAAGAAAAAATGTTTTTGGTAAAATTTTAATATTTTTAATTATTTTAATTGCTTTAAACTTTGAAATGAGGAATATTCTATATACAATAATTTTATACGTAGTTACTAAATTTTTTGATAATTTTATTTGATTCAATTTTACTATACTACAGTCTTGTGTTTACAATGTCATTAAGAAAAAATCTTTAAATCAATGTTTAACCTCTATAAAACATGATCATAAACATAGATTCTCTCATATTAGGAAAATGTTTAAATTTCTATATTATTATTTATATTAATATAGCTAATCAATTTGTAATGATTTTTTTGTAGTATTGGTTAAAAATTTATAGAAAATTTTATATATTTTAAATTTTGTATAATAAATAACCATACTAAAAAAATGTTGACAGGAGTGTTATTTTGAGAAATTACTATAAATTTTTTTGAGATTCATACATTAGTATAATTTATTTGAGATTATACATTAGTAAAATAATATTTTAGTTCAAGAAAATTTAAGAAAAATAATCAACACTATTATGTATACAACCAACCACGCATTGTGTGGACTAATTACCTAGTATCTAAATATACTATAAGTATAATATATATATATATATATATATATTTTTTTTTTTAAAAAGAAATTTACTTTATGTGCGGTAAAAAAAATAGAAATTTTACATTATGATAGTGTATTTAGATTTTTTTTTTAACAATCGATAGTGTATTTAGATTTGGATATGTATATTTTTATTATATAAAATTTGAAAATAAAATCTTATCAAAGTTAGTAACTCATACGATTGTGTCATGTGTGTGTCAATTTTAACGATTAGAGATTTTGGTATGTAGAAAATAAAAACTTAGTTTTAACAATTTTTAGAAAGTATAAAGATTATAAGAAACTATCCTAAAAGAAAAAGGATTAGAAAAACTCATCTCTATCTAACAACTAAACTATCTAATATTTTCTCACTTAATAATGTAATTTCTTCAACTTCCTTATATTGGTAAAGCTATTGTTTTTTAAGAAAGAAAAAATTTCTTATGAGGTTGTTTCATATTATAAAGTAAACTACACAAAAATTGTACTCCAAGCTAATCCATATAAAAGATCTCATATTTTCAAAATTTTATTATGAGACCAAGCTAATTCATATATATATATATATATATATGTATGTATATATGTTTACGTAACTCAACACATATGTTAACGTATTATACATATATATATATATATATATATATTTTTTTTTGACATGAGCTTAAATATTACTTAGGAAAACAATATATATATATATATATAAATATCTTAGCAAATGTTGGTTTTCTAAAAAAGTTAGTGATCTTCCTTTTTTTTAACAATTACTTTTGTTTATTTTCAAATATTTCAATTCTTATTATGATATAGACTAAGATGCATAGATTGTGTTTGATATAATTTTGTAGCTAAAATCCATTTAAGATAAAGTATGTAAAAAATTAAAATATGATTTATTATGATTTGTATTAAAAATATATATAGTAAATTTCAAACCTGTTTTAAAACAATCATTAAAATGTATAAATAGTTACTTATATTTGAATTATTATCGATTTATTTATTGTTTTTAAGTTAATGTCGTTCCCTTACTCAATAGGCTGAATGAGATTTTTTTTTTATAGTAAATGTTATATACTGTGCTATCATCACATGCTATATAAATCATAGTATTAATAACTTTTAAAAGTTAAAAAGTACATAATTCATTTTCAAAACTGCCTACTTTACTAGTATACTAAATCCAAAATAATATCATGAGATTGATCAAAAACTCTATAAAACTCCTTACATATAAAGTGTGCATAGTAGTCTGATAAAAATTAATGTGGTTTCAAGATTGATGAAGCTTTCTAACCATATAATGTGTGCATAGTTCTTGTATCATCTGACACATGTAAAATAAAATCTTTCTATTCAGCATTCTGCAAAGCAATTAAGTTTGACTCAACAATTTACAAATATAAAATTGTACAACTACTCCTTTCTTCTCAATACAGTTCATGAAGAATGAATCCGGAAAAAAAAAGATGATTTTTTTGGCTTCTGTGTTAACAACTGTCGATGGGTTTCCTTTTCGTTGTTAGTCTTCACAATTTCAACGAATACGATTCACATGAGAAAATGGCTCCGGAGCAGTTTTTGGAGCAGCTTTTTTGGTGGTCTCTGGTACTCCAAAAACATTCCAAAATCTCAGAGTTTCGTCACCTGCTGCTGAAGCCACGGTACAACCATCCGGACTCTGTAAAAAAATACAACAAACAACACAACTTTTAGGACCAAAGACCTCACAACACAAAGCTACTTGGCAGCTAAAGATAAAGAAGATTTGATTTATATTTACCTGAGCCATATATAGGACTCTTGATGTATGACCGGTGAGCTCAGCCATTTTCACCATGGATGGGTACTTCCAAAGTGTAAGCTGATTCTGTGTAAACCCATGTGAACTAAGCAACTCTCTTTCATTCTTGCTCCATAACAACGAACAAACTTGGGAACCAGTGTCTACTGAATTCAAGCAAGCTCCGGTATGAGTATTCCAGAACTTGATGGTCCTGTCTCCTCCACCACCACCAGTTGCAAGCAAATTCGCTTGGAAAGGGCACCAGGCAAGAGCTTTCACCGCAGATGTATGTTCCTCAAGCCTGTGCAGCCATTGCGTGGTTGAGTTTGAGGAGGCGACAGAACGATCCCATATGTGCACCACATTGTCGTTGCCACCACTCGCTAGTTGCTGTCCAGATCCTGACCACTTCAGACCACAAACCTCTTGAGTGTGACCTCTGTAAGTTTCCACAATATGTGATCTGATCCGTACATCGTTGTTGACAATCTGCCCGTCCATTCCTCCAGTAGTCAGGATGTGATTGTTCCATGCCAATGATCCTACTCTTGATTGGTGGCAACCATTCAATGTTCTCAGCTGCAGAAAAAAGTCCAGCACATCAGGTCAAGGGTTAAAAACATGAAAACCAGGTTATGATATCTAAACAGAAGAGAAAGGGATTTGTAATTACTTGACGGTTGGAAGCAGAATCCCAGAGCTGCACTTCAGAGTTGTTGAGTCCAATAGCAACATGACGACCATCAGGTGCCCAGTTGATGCTTGTGACAGGTCCTTTCTCTTCATCAATGGTAACAAGCTCAGAAGTAGAACCAGTAGAAGCATCCCATAAGTAGACAGTGTGGTCCAAGGCTATGGCCAAGACATTTGCACTTCCCCAATCAAGCAAGTTGAGGTAGAAATCATCCACAATGTCAGGTGCATCCAAGGTTCTCTCAGAAGTCTATAATTGCAACATAGAAAATAACAACAGTCAGATCAATACAACTCCAAAGCAACAAGTAACTGGGTTCTATTCATTCAAACTCAATAATCAAAAACATAACATACCTGAGGAATGTATCTACGAGGCTTCACGGATTTAGGTTGCTGGTGAAGAGAAGCAGAATGGTTGGTGGGAAGAAGATCTACAGGAGCTTGAGGCTTGTTTCTGAAGGCGAGGATCCGGGTGTGGTTGAGGTTCATGGTCTCAGCCAACTGCTTCCTGTAGGCCTCCTTGGATGGTGAACTTACCGCTGCTGATTGATCCTTACCTTTTCTCCCGTCCATAAGGGCGTAGTGTGCATAATCGAAATCCATAGCTGATCTGTTGGGTATGAACCTGTCCAGCTGGTGGATGATAACACATAAATCAAATCAGTACAATTCAATCAATATCACAAATCGAAGGCCTAATTAGTAAAACCAAACCCCCAAATCGAAACCCTAATTCGTAACAACAGAACGGAATCAATGTAAAATTGCATCGGTTCTGAAGAATCAAAACCCTAAATTGAAACGACAGAAAGGGAATTTATAATAAAGAATAAAGAAAGCACAAACTTACGTTTTCCTTGGAACTTTTCCTGGGAAGAAAGTGTTCTTGAAGAGGGCAACGAGTCTGCGCCTTTAAGTAAGAAGGAGTGCTCATACCTGCATCCATATTATCAACCAAAACACACATAACAAAGATAACAAACAAAAACAATACAAACAAACAGCAAAAACACAATAACGATGATGATATAATACGAAAAAAACGGATTAAAAGATCTCAATCAGACAAAGACGAATCTCAATCAAACAATGGCAGAGACGGAATCGTAAGTAAATTCAAGATCAGAGCAGAGAGCGCGCGAGAGATAGAGAGAGAGAGGGAGTGATGAGTTTCGTCGCTGATGAATGTGAGAGAGGAGAGAGCAGATTAGAGATGGTTTGTGACGGTGGTGAGAGATTTGGGGATTTTATATTAGCACTGGAGTCTCAATTTAGGGTTTTTAATTGGAAAGTCTGTAACGGCTCTATTTTGGAGAGAGACGTTAGGAATATTTTATTTTGCTGTATACTAATCTTTTTATTTGTAGAATAAAATCAGCAATTCTCTTTATCAAAAGATAACATAAATTTTATCAGATTTTTTTAAATCTCATATTAATAATTCTTGTATACTTTTATAAGAAAAAAAAGCATGTAATAAGAAAATTATAAAATTGTACAAATCTCAAGTTTTACAAACCAAAGCAAAACCAATTGGGTTATATGACTTTATATGAGTTATGATGAACACTTACACAAGACTGAACCAAAAGGAGTTGGTTTAGTTTCTAAGCCCCAACACAAGAAAATAGGACATTACCGGAAAAACCAAAAAACGAAGATGTTAGAGGCTTCACTAGAGGAAGCATAGTGAGAGTCTGAGAGATGATAGATTACACATATTCTTACATTAACCTTTATATACAAGTTTTCATCTACACTACTTACTTACACTACTGGTTGAAGAAAACATTTGTTGCCTGCCTGGCTTACCTTTTTCACTTATGGTGTATATCGAGTCAACCGTTGTTGCTACTTTCCGCTTCTGCAGCACGGAAAATATAGACATGGAGATGAAGCGGTTTTGTTTCAGAATTTGTTGGCTCAAACACACAGACATCACTCTCCCGCAACTTGTTGTCTTGTACAAACTTCTTCCACCCGGTTGATATCCCACCACGACCACGTGATCCGAAAAAGTTAAACTTCATGACCCATTTCTTTTGATCCACCTGCATCACCACTTCTTGACGTGCTAAAAGATTGTTCTTCAGGCACCATTTGTATGGGATTGTCTGTTTGTTTTCAATAGAAAACATTAGTTTTTCCTTCTTCCAATAATAAAAGATGATGCACAAAGCGATGAGAAGTCTTTACCAGAAAACATTTCGACACATGAGAGCGTTTCATGACCACCATGAAACCATCCGGCAAAACGACTCTCTGAGCCAGAGATAAGGCTTTATTTCTGCGACCAGCTGAAATCATCTCAATGTCTTAAGATATATATTAGTATTTTTAGATGCATAATAAATGAGATAGAAACTGATAACTATATGAGATTAAAAGACATATGATCAAAGGCTATAGCTAGTATTTAGTAAAGTTCGAGAACAAGAAACTGTTTGTACCAATTGAGAGAATTTTTTAATCTCCACACCTAATCTCCAGAATCATAGAATAACCAAGACTCAGGACTAAGTTACTCCAAGTTTTTATCACAGTAACATTCTCAAAACCTGAAACCTCTAATCAAAACAGTTGCATGCAAAACAGAGTCTACGGACAGGGCTTATCAGATGAATACCAAGAAACTGGTGCAATGTGTAATCAATAAGTAAGAAGATTTTCATTACCAGGTTTATGATCGAGACTATCATTACTTATTTCTCCTCGCATCTTCTTTAAACCGCTAAAGGGATACTTTTCTTTACTGACTCGTCCGGTACTAGTTGGAGAGATAACAGGAAGCTGGGCAGATGCTGTATCAATGTCAGAGTTAAAATGTTCTTCTTGATCATAACCGGTCTGAGATACTACAAGACGCGGAGTTAGCATTGTGTCAATTTCAACATCAATGTCAATGAGGTCTTCTAGCTCATTATCAACTACTGGAGGAGATATAAGACGTTGCTGGTTTGGTGAAGTTTCAACACCAACAGGGTTAAAATGTATCTCAGGTGATCTTGAAGAGGTAGCAGTAAAATCAGTACCTTTGGTCTTGTCTGCATGTCCACATTTCCTGACGAAATAAGAAGCGGGTCTCTCACACAATGTCTGTCCATCGAAAATCAACACTTCAAACTCAGACACTCCATGGAACTTGAAGACCAATAGATCATTCTCCTTTAGCGAATGATCTTTCACAAACTTTTCCCACCCACTACGAAAAGCCAGTGTCTTTTCATCATCATCTTGCTCGACTCTCACATTGTATATAGCGCCACTTGGACTTTTGAGAGTCACAATCTGTGGTAGCTTTCTTTTGCAATGTATTGAAAACTTTTGAGGTATGACCTGCAAATTAGTTGCAAAAACGAGATTAAACGAAATTGGTACTTGTTATGTTTCTAAAACAGGGCAATCTCTGGATTCAAATAGACAAAACTCTAAGGAGAGTGAACACATCAAAACAAAAATAAAATCAATGGAGGAACTGAAGAAGAAGGATAGAGAAAGTAATAGAAGCATACGAGACGATGATGGAAACCAGGAAGGAGGAGCTGAGAGAAATGGAGGGTCTGGAAATGAGTCCAGTAGAGTTCTTCTTCCCATTGCATGCAGTCCTCGCAGTTCTCTTCCATCTTCTTCCTCTCTCTCTTGCCAGTTGCCACCACCGAGAGATATCTTACTTTTAAGGAATTTATTAGTGAAGAAAACAATTTCATTTGTTCTTAAAATCACTAATTTTATTCCGTGAGAGAAGTCGAGTGTAAAACATTACTAGATTCTGAAAGCCCACGACAAGCCCAGATCATCTTTGGTCTAAGCAATAAAAACTACAGGAATTAATTACATTGAGGGGGCAAATTACAAGTAATTTGGTTTGAGGTTTATGTACAAGTTGATTAACGTAACCGACTCTGACAACAGCTTTTAGGGGTTTACTACTCATCGAGCCAATCTAGGCTAAAACATTTCTCAGCAGCTTCTATCTTTAATCCTGGAAGGGCTTTCTTAACTTCGTCCCACATAAATGCAACGTCTGTATCGCATATTACATGGCGTAGAGACTTCAGTGAAACAGCAGAGCTTGGTCTACCGGAGAAGCAACATTCTCTCATGTCGATCTTCTCAAGCCTCGTTAGCTTTCCTATCTTGTCTGGAAGACAACTCAAGCTGACACATTGTGAGATGTCGAGGTACTTAAGCCGACTAAGCTCACAGATTTCTTCAGGCAATGCTTTTAACTCGGGGCATGCATAAAGCCTTAGAAGCTCAAGACCTCGTAGCCTACTGAGGTTTTTAGGCAATTCACTGAGACGTGGACAATTTGTTATGCTCAATGAATTAAGAGAGGTCAGGCCGCAGATGCTTGAAGGTAGTGCCACGAGGTCATCACAGTGATCTATCGTTAGATCCCCCAAGTTTGGGAAGATATTGGAGACGTCAACTCCGGTTTGATCAAAACTGTTATTGATCTTGCACAGAATCAGAGACATCTTGTGGAGATTTTTCAAGGGAATGGTTGTGTTGGAGAGTTCAGGGACATGAACCCTCTCGAGCCAAAGACTCCTTAGTTTCGACAAATTGGCAAATATTGAAAAGTCATGGAGAACCGCAGGGGACATGCCGTTGTTGATTATCACTAGGACCCTAAGCCGGCTCATCTTAGTGATAAAAGGAGGAAGGACATACTTGTCTGAAGAGAAAATCAGAATTAGAATCTCTGCCTTTGGGAACTCCATGTCAAACCAATCCATTTCATTAAGCTCCCCTGCAAAAACAAAATGAAAAAGTGCAATCCAGTATTACGATCCCGGGTAATCATCACATGAGAGAACCAAGTTATATAAAGACTGTAGGAAAGTAAAAAAATAGAAACTCTTACCAGTATGGATAGAGACAATTTGGGCATCATATTGCTCATCACTGTTCCTTTCCCATTCTCTTGGAAGCACTGACTCTCTTTTTGGCATCAGCAACCTCTGTCTGCGGTTTACTTTCCCTCGGTTGCATAGATGAAGGGCTAAGTCTCGCAGCACATCATGCTGTGTCACAAATATATCATAGTGGCTTGCGTACAAAGAGCCAAGCCTGCAAATTCATATACAGTAATAATATTCAAAAAACTTTTAAAATCTTATAAAAAGTGAACAGCTACTACAAGTCATGTGATCCCCTTACCGTGGATCTTTCCCAAGAGTAAGAAGATTCTTGTCTGACAAATCAACAAGAATGGCAAAAGCATTTCCTTCCTCTATATCATGTAGTTCAATCCACATGTTGATGAGAACATCAAGAGGAATCTTCCTGTCTTCAGGGAATGCGCCAAGATCCAAGAAACACTCTTTGGTTGTCTGATCGAGATATTCTAGACTAGCCTCCATTTGATGAAGCAATCTAGTCTCGTGAGTTTCGTCAGCAGGTTCACCTTTTGATAACCTCTGCAATGCGCCCTCCCAATATTTTTCAGGTCGGTCTTTTAATGAAGCGCCTGTAACTTTGAGAGCCAAAGGTAGACCTTTACACTCATTAGCAACCTGTGTCAAACAGAGAGAAAAAAAAATCTGAGAATCGAAAAGCTTGTGATATACTTTTTTGCATGTATCAGTCAATTGAAACTACCTGCTTAACCAGATTGCTGCAGAAACCAGAAGGGACAGATTTCTGACCGAATGCACAGAGACAGAAGAGAGAGATTGCTTCATCTTCACTTAGTACTTCCACATCATAAGTGGATTTAGTCTCTGTGAGTTTGGAACGTGAGACCACAAGTGTAGTGCAACCAGCAATATTAAGCGTCAAGTGGTCCAGCGCCTCCCTGGTCCAAACATCATCAAGAATCACTAGCTTTCGCATTCTATCTCCACCCTCAAACTGATTTAGAGTTTCACAACCAGTTAAAAACCCCCATATATGTGCCCTGAGCTCCTCAAGCATTGGAGATTGTGAAACAGTCAGAAACAAAATCCGATTCTCGAAGTGACCTAAAGTAAAAAAGCAGCAGTGTAAATTCACCATCTCACAAAAAAACAATCTCTAAACTAGTCAACTCAATCATCAAAACAATACTTACATCGAACTTGATCATCCCGTTCAAGCTCTTTAGCAAGAGTGGTTTTGCCAACTCCACCCATACCACTAATCCCAAAAACCCCACCTTGTCCTTCAAACATCATCTTCTTAACCTTCCTCTTTCCCAACTCCAAACCAACCCCAAATTTCTCAGAATCATCATCATTGCTCTCAATCTCCATAGTAGCTTCAGCTCTCTTCATCGCATCTCTAATCAACCCACCTCCACCTATCTTCATAGAACCGACTTGCTCAATCATCCTCTCAAGGCTCTTATCAACCCGATCAAAACGCACATCGGAGTTAACCCGAAGAAGATGAACGTCAGCGAGGATATGCGTGTGAATCCCAGCTTTAAGGAAGTTAGAGATGGTCTTCTCTAGCTTCTCCATCTTCCTCGCTAGGGTTAGCTGTCTATAAAGATTCCAACGGTGAGAGCCAAGGACTTTGTCAGTTAGTTTCTTGCCTTTCTCTAAAGAATCGAAGAGCATACGGATCTGATTCTGGCGGTGAGGAGGTAACTCGACGCCGCTATACTGGATCTCCTTGATCGTCGGTCGAATGGCTTCGATCAATTCGAGGAGTTGTTTTGCAGTGTTTTTGTATCTCCATGCTTTTGCTGATATCATAAAGAGCTGTTTCAGTAGCTCCGTCGCTATTTCACCGGCGAAAAAATCGGTGACTGCCATTAGAGAGAGAGAGAGAGAGAGAGAGAGAGGAGTAAACAAGTAGGAGTAAGTATAGAAGAAGTGGCTTTTTAATACCGAGAAGAAAGAAAAGGAATCAAATTTTTGTGGAGAAGGAGCAAAACTGAACATTTCCAAGCAAATTCGCAAAGTGACGACATTGACACTCTCAAATAGAATACAAATAAGTTGACGAAGACAAATGTACTTTCTAATTATAAATTTATAACTATAGTACAAACAAAAATAATTGAATATTTGTTAATTTTAGAAAAATGTTACAGATTTTTTTGTTATTACTTTAGGAGACTTGGTAAAGAAGTCTACGGGGAGATGGGAAGTGAATTATTGGGATAATATCTTTGTTATGTTCCGTAGTTCACATTCAGACATAACGTGGATGACATAAAGATTAAGACAAAATGAGACCGAGATAAGGCATCAAGATCGATCAAGTGGTGTACGACGTCACTATAAATATTTGATTTATTTCTGCCTTTTTTTTTTTTATAATATATAAGTTATGAAGTCAAGTCCAGAGAAAGACACACTATCCTTTCTTCGGTCGAATGTGATAATTTAACTAATTCATTTCGATAATGTACACACATATTCTTCTATAGGGATCATTAACATGATTAGCAGTTGATTTTTGAATATAGGGGATGGAGTTAATAAATAAATCAAACGAGGACCAAAACTTTAAGCAAATTTTGTTAATAAAACTCTTTAATAATATAGGCTTTTCACAGCTAGATAGCCCAATAGTGGTCCATTAATATTAATTTGAGTGTATTCAAGTCCATACAAAAAAAGTTATATGTCACAAAAAGGACGTTAATATATTAGGCTAATAGCCTCGTATCACAATCTAAGGTTATCAATACTGAACAAAGATTACAGCTTTCACATTTGAGTTTATAATAATCATTGCATCCTCCTACCTAAAGGTGTTTGATCAATTCATTGGGTGCCGTAATTTTACCCTTGATAGAATATTGTTTATCACTGATATCAAGGGCGGATCTAAGGCATCATGGGGTGGGGCACGTGCCTCACACTAGATTTAAAATTATGTATGTAAAAAATGTGCATTATGGTCCGTTAGCTCAGTTGTTTACAAAGTGCTCCATGCTAGGTGCGAGGTGCCAAGTTCGAATCTCTTCTTTGCATCTGATTATTTGATTTTTTTGTTTCCCACTTGTCATGTTCTTTTTAAGTGTCTTTCTCTTTCCTAAATATTTTTATTCTTTGATTGGTGCATTTTACATATTCTTTTTATTATCTCTCAAATAAATTAGGTTGATTCAGTTCTATTTTAATCCTTGTAATTATATTTTAACTTTATAAAGAATATCATCATTTTAAACTGTAAAAGATTATATTTAAATTAAGGACATATTAATGAAATGAGTAACTTAGTAAACATT
This sequence comes from Camelina sativa, assembly GCF_030686135.1. NCBI lineage: Eukaryota > Viridiplantae > Streptophyta > Magnoliopsida > Brassicales > Brassicaceae > Camelina > Camelina sativa. The sequence continues at coordinate 3,286,312 of NC_141891.1, read as the reverse complement.
TTATCATCTCATTTGTAGTTTATTTTGTATAGAATTTTGTTTATTGATATTTTAGAAATGTAAATTCAAAACATATTTAAAATAAATTGCAAAAGAATAAATTTATAACTGAGTAAATGAATTATTTTATACAAGATATGTAATAGAGTATATTTAGAAATCAAAATAAATTAGTGTTTGACACAAAAAAAATAAAGAAATAAATTAGTATTATATCAAAAAAATAAGAATCCATTGTTTTTGAGGATCCATCATACGTTATGAAGGTTTATGATGTTGATTCGGCTTCCAAAGCTTTGGCTTATACGATGTGTCCAATCTTTGTACTTATCATGGGAGTTATGGCCAAATATCTTCATGGTGGTTATGAAGAGGGTGGGAATATTTTATCAGGAGCTGGGGTTGCTGATCTACTTCAGCTATTAATTTTTATAATATTAAATAAATAAATTAATGTATCTTAATAAATAATTAAATATAATAATATTTAAATATATTTTTTGACCCTCTTAAAACTATTTTCTGGGGCTGCCATTCCACATACTCCTTAAATATTAACCAGTATATTACACTGCTTAATATTATTGTACCCAAGAGTTTTTTTTTTTTTGACTGTCTGCTTTTGATATTTATTGCAGCCCTACATTTGACATGGATGCCTCCAAAAGTGGCAAAGTGCGCTTGCAACTTCAAAGCGATTTGTGCCCAGGTCCCTAATCGGAAACTGCTGGAAAGTCGGAGGTTTGCGCAGGTTGCCCTTTCCAGGAAGTCTGTGCCTCTGCTAAGAAAAGTCAGCCTAAAAAGTTTACTCTCTCACTCTCTGACATGAGTGATTTCTGAAGTGAGAGAGCGGTGAAGGAGCTTCTTTATATTCAATAAGACTTACTTAAAACTCTCTTTAAATTTGGTGTTGTGGATTTTTGAAAAATTCTCTAAAATCTTTATAAATCTAGTCTTATAGTATTAAGAGTTTTATCAAGTCATTAAATCTTTTATATTATTAAAGTAAAACAAATGAATTCTGGATTGTTAATGAATTTGGATTCTATATTATTTTCTTCTATGATTTCTTTTGTTGTTCTTTTGTAGAAAATTAAATTATGAAACTTTTTTAAGAAAGGTTAGTGAACTTGTTGTCTGTAGAGAAAAGGAGAAGTTGAAAAGAGGCAATATTGGATCTTCCTTAGTGGGGAGGTCAAGTAGTATAAGTCACACTAAGAGATCATTATCATTGTTTTTATAAATTTAAAAAAGCCAACAAGTCCAAGTCATACCCCTAATGATATTAGATTGTATGTACGAAGGTGATATACGGTTTTGTTAATCAGAGCTGCTAGCTAGCTCTGCTTAATATTATTGTACAATAATATTATATATAATAACAAAATCGTCCACCACTCCCGTAACTGTCACCACCGAAATAATCTATATATACATTTTTGGAGACATTTAGCAAATAAATCTTAGAGTTGCAACCTATTTACAAGCATACCATTAACATTAATTATTAATTTGTTTTTATTTAATTAATTAAGATTAAGTTTTGATTTTTGGAAATAATATTTCCTATCCTAATAAAATTTCCAAAACAATTGGAACAACTCCCTTTAGCATTAAGTATTAAGTTTATAATTAATTTAATTAATATTAAGTTTTTAATTTTACAAAACAATATTTTCTTCATATAGACATTTCCTAAAATGGCCTAATCAATAAACGACAATATTTTTAAAACCGGACCGGAAGGTGAACCAAAAGTCTTTCGGGTTGCTGATCAATTAATCGGACCGGTTGAACAACGGGTCAATTAGTTTATTGGTTTGTTTATATTTTATGTATATAACATCTACTTTTCTATAAATATATGAACAAAACATACATAGTTAAGTATTAGCGGTCGATATAACATTCCTACTTTTACTTCATGTAATTCTATACTTCTAACAAAATACTTTCTAATTTCTATACGAACTAAAATATCTATATTTGTAAGGTTGTACATTTTAAAAAAATACAAATGAAACATTAATTAGATATATAAAACAAATTACATTTTTTATAAGAAAAAATAGTCTTACGGTATACCGCGGGTGAATAACTAGTATATATAACGACCAAGAGCACTAAACCCTACAACTGAAACGTCGTCGTTTCTAGTTTTGAAGAAATTGCATAGATTCACCCTCTTGACTTTTGATTTTACATATTACATCCTCGTTAACTAGGGTCATTAGTAAAAAATCAATAAAAGGCAACAAAATAAAGCTCAAATGTCAAATCTAGGGCATAAAATCCGAAACCAAACCGAAATAAACGGACTAAAACTAAAAGTAGTCAAATGTTTATAAACGACCCTCAATTTAAATAGGAATAACAGAAATATTAATACTCTTGGGTACAATAATATTAATACTCTTAGACTCGATTTTGATTTTCTAACTTATTTTGTACAACATAGTTATGTCTAGTTAAATCACTTATGGCATGTATGGTCGCATGGGATGGTTTTCACAACACGAATACACATGCATACATGGTCTCGTCGTGGATATCAAAAAGGACCAAATAAAAATATAGTTAAAAACACGAGTTTTAAAATAAAGATGAAAATTTAGCTCAAAAAGAATTGTAATATTCTCATAGACAATAGGAAGAAGGGACAAATTGGAAAATAATGGTATCTTTAGATATCGTCTCTAAATAGGAAAAAAAATTAACCAATCAAATAAGAGCGACGTCGTCGTGGATCAGTAACGTTGATCTTCCAGTGGTAATCAGTGGAATCTCTAAGCCTTGCTTTCCTTCTCTCCCAATTGATCTCAGTCCTCCTCTTCTTCGTCAGCCTGCAAAACTTTTGCAACCCTTCGTCCATGGCATCATGCACTTTCCACCACCTAACATGCGCCGCGTCGCTGGCGTACACCAACTGCTCGTCCACGTCGTAGTTGCAGTCGTAGTCTCTATAGCAAAGCCATGGTTTCCAACCTAAGTAGTGGACCGCGTAGAGCTGAGGCGGCTCCGCGGAGAAGAGGTTGTTCTTGATGTTTCTTTCGTTGGTTGTGTTCGACCAGAAGTTCTTTAGAAAGTTTACTCGTCTAGGCAATCGGTGCCACCACACGAATATCTCGTTTAGATACCTGAAAACATATGTGACAACACAACTTATATAAAACATATATATGATTTTAATATATGTTTTTCGTTTAATATAAAGTCATAATTCAAAAAATTGTAATACTAAAAAAATACTTACCCTTGATCTCCGCCGTTGTATGAAACGATGTCGCTTCGTTGGCTCATGATCGTACTAAACGTACAATTAGAAGGCTCAATGACCATGACGCCGGAGTTAAATATCCAAACATCATTCCCGGTGGCTGACATTTGAGGGAAATGGAAGAGAAGATCAAGGTTACGTAGAACGATGATGTCAGCATCAATGAAGACCACTTTGTCGTAATCTGTCAACTGCCACAGTCGAAACTTGCTGTAGTTATATTCATTGTAAGAGTCCTTCTCGGCAAGCGGGTTTCTGATTCGGATGATCCGTCGAAGCTTCCATCCTGCGGCTGCGAGAGCTCGAAGTTTGGTAATGGAGATGGAGTCATCGTGGAGAAGGATGAGATCGCGTTTGGTGTTTGTTTGAAGGAGGCTCTGAGCCAAAGTTATGGCACCACATACATAAGACTCGGAAGAGTGGAGGACGGTTACGTAAGCTTCACGTTTTGGTCGTTTTGTCTCTGCTTCTATCTTTGTTAGGTCATACACTTTGTCCACACCTGCTTTTCATTTAAAAAAAAAAATTAAAATGTATTAAGTAATTACTATCATACTGTGCATAAATCTTTGTTTTTTCTTTTCAGCAAAAGATAAATCGTTATATCAAACTCATGATGTAAGGGCGAAATAGCATTTTTATGATTGGAAAAATGAAGTATCGTATATTTACAACCGTATCTAGTAAGTAGTTAGTTGATAAACAAACAAATACACAAATTAAAGAGTTGAATACACTACCAAAAAAAAAAAAAGAGTTGAATATTTTCTAATATAATAGCATATAAACTATCACTAACCTTGCTCGATGACATTCGTTTTCTTAGACCACAAGCCATTTAGCTAACTAATTCAATCTACCAAATGAATAGTGTTATTTTGAAAAGATGATTAATTAAGATATTCTAATATCTCCGTAAATTAAACATATGTAAGGTAGCTTGTGTCACAATTCATATTTGGTGGTTAGCTAAAAGACATACCTAAAACACAACCACTAACAAATAATATCTAATTAACAAAAATTAAAGAGTTGAATATTTTCTAATATAAAGCATATAAACTATCACTAACCTTACTCGATGATCATTCGTTTTCTTAAATTACAAGCCATTTAGCTAACTAACTCAATCTACCGAACGAATAGTGTTACTTTGAAAAGATAATTAATTAACATATATATTCTAATATCTCCGTAAATTAAACATGTAAGGTAGCTTGTGTGACAATTCATATTTGGTGGTTAGCTAAAAGACAACCACTAACAAATCAAATTAACACACACCAATCATTTATAAGCAAAGTAACGAAAAATATCGAGTTCTTTTATATTACACAATAAAGTTGGTACCTTTCACATCAATTTCACGGAAGCAAGTACTTTTATGTTACAATGTCTTATTCACTTCATAGCTCATCTGACACACTTTCGAGTTTCGACTATAGATCATTTTTACGCTTTCGCCACAAAACTCGGTTGATTCGATTTCAAGTTCAGTTCGACTTATATTTTCTGTTTGGTAAGTTTAACTCGGAATTTTTTTTTATAACCAAATTCAAAAACAAACAAGTGAACAATTTGCTAATGATATATAATCTAAATATATTAAAAATAAGATAAAAAACAAAAAAAATTATTTGGTTTCATCATAATTTGGTTATTTATATATATACGGTTCATCTTAGTGTTCTGTTTAGTTTTGCGTGGTTTACTTATAGTTAGTTTTGCTAAAATTATAAAGATTACCTTGTGATGCCCACAAAGGAAGAGCAAGATTGCAAGATCCGATTGGCAAACTAAGCTTCTGTTGTAACCTAACCACCTCAGGCCGATACAACCACCAATCTGTCTCCCTCTTCTCCAAATCATCACACCGGAAAATCTCAATCATCGGTTGACATTTGCTCCAAAACAAGACTTTGCTTTTCCATGTCCAATCCGTCTTCCCTTTCTTGGCTGCCAAGTTAGCCGCTACTAGGTTCACTTGCAATCTCAAAAGCTCTCTTCGCCACCCTTCTTCAGGGTAATTACAAGGCAGCTTCACTACTATCAAATCCAACTTCTCTAAGCTTTCGAAATCTGGCATTGGTATCTCAGGACATGTGGGAACCTCGGTTTCTTCCTCTTCATCTATCCACTCGGGGAATAAGTCTTGCCATTTGAACAGCTTAGAGACACGCTCAAAATATATGTGAACCGCTTCGCCATAATGTTTCCAATTAGTAAGATCATATTCATCCATGTTCACCATCCCTATCTTTGTTTTCCCTAACCCTCTTGATAATATCTCCTCCATGAAGCTTGGTGCCTCCAGCTTGGTTTGGTTATTAGCGGTTAGTATATCTCTCCTGTTTATTTGGTTCTCTTCAACGAGTTCTTGCATCTTCAATCCTCTCTCCACCTGATCAAATAGCAATATAAATATATAATTAGTATGATTTTGAGCATAACATTTACCCCGATATCTATCAAAGCAAAAGGTAAACTCACCTTACCTTGGGAGTGCAATCACGAAAGGAGCATCCAACAAAGGAAGCTGCGCTGCTGAAGTAGACTGATGAAGAAGGGTGGACAAAAATGGCAGTATAGAGAAGAAAAGAGAAAGCCAACAAGACTAGATTGAAGCGTATCAGTACGGATTTGGACGGTGCCATCTTCATTAGCATCTTCATTATCGTCCTCTCGTTTCTCAAAGACAAACATTTCTCTTTCATCTTCTATATATATACTCCTAAATCAAAATGTTCAAAGGTTTTAAGGGAAATTGTGTGTAGGGATTATTCTTTATATATATACGGAGCGCGTGAAGGGTAGAGAAAACTAAAATAAAAACATGGTAATTAGTACTATGTATAACAGGGTAGAGGTTGAGTTTTTGAGTAAGACGTCTAGAAGAGTTTCATTGGACGTGTGTCAAAAGATTTTCTTTACTCAAACACAAGCCTGATGGATTATTAATAAAACAAAGATTTGTCGCCAACGATTTTGGGTGGATGGGATACACATAATGACATATACGTATGCCTTAAGTTACGTATTTGCTCTCTCACCTTCAACTTCAAAATGCGGGACCAAAATTACAATGTAAAGGATACTATAGTAATAGAAAAACCACCGCATTTTCTAATTACCTAACCTACATATCACATTACCTCATCCAATGCACAACCAAAAAGGGCTTCATAAAGTTTTCTACCATCATTTAATTTGGAGATACTACTACTATCAGAACATAGACATTTTGTTACCATTCTTATGATCTATTCACAATTTTGGTAATTAACGAGGTAACTCATGAATGCGCTCTGTTACATTTGGAGAAGATGTGATCTCTGATAGAGACAATACAGCAACTTAACATAAATAAAATTTAAGTGGTAGTCATAGCTCAATTGAATAAAAGGAAATATTATCGAAGGAACATAATAATATATATTTTCCACGATTTGGTGATCTTTTAATATATATATATATATATATATATATATATATATTATTAAAAATAAATGTTGTTACAAATCTATATATACATTTTTTGGAGACATTTATGAAATAAATCATCAAGTCAAACCTATTTACAATTATGTCATTGGTATTAAAGTTTACAATTATTTTTTACTTTAAATAATATCAAATTCAGAATCAAATTGAAGAAGATTTTCTCCTATTCAAATTTTCGAAAATACTGGACCAACACCCATTAGCATTAAATATTTTCTATTTAATTAATCCATTTACTAAAAAACTGTACTAAATATTAACACAATTGATTAACCGTAGACAATAATAACAGCCTAGATTTCCGATTAAACTTCTTGATTTAATAAAAATTTACAAAAAAACACTCTACCATTTTAATCGACTTGCACAACTATAAATATAAAAGTGTTAAATGATATAGAGATAAAACAACAAAAATTAAAAAATCAAATTATAGTATACTCAGATACTTATAAAACCCTAGAATATATCATGTAATACTATTATCTTTACATTGTAAATGAAAAAGAAAAATCACAAAAGTATATTTGTTGACTAAATTAAATTTTATGAATAATAAGGATATCTTAACTATATAATACACCACTAAATGTTGATAATGAAAGTTGTACACTACATAATAGATTGATGTAAAACTATAGTAAATTTGAAAAATACAAAAGATAGTATTTACATATATAGTTAATATAATAAATAAATTCAATATTGCTTTTCTAAACAAAAATATAGCCCCCAGGGTGAATATCTAGTTTATTCACAAAACCTTTACCAACTGCAACTTTTGAAAATTTGGTACAAAAGATAATAATGATGCTTCTAAGAACTTTTATGGGGTAAATGGAACATGCTTATTGGGGGAAAACGTCAAATAAACTTCTACTCCTTTTATTTTGCTTTTAAAATATATATTTTTTTCAAATCTTTATGATTTGTGAAGTGTCCAAAACCTGTCAGAAAAACGGCCTATTCCCCCATAAACTATATTACTTTATCGCATTCATACACAAGACTTTCATCTGTACCTATTCCTCCATGAACTACAACAAAATTTGAATATCCTACACAAACTATATAAATCCGGTTAAAATCCACAAATCGTATGACGGTGTTACTGTGCCGTTAACTAGATGATGATTAGGATGCCACGTGGAGTTACAAAACGACATCGTTTTGTTTTCCTGATAAAAAAATCAAAAATATAAGATTAAACATAACAAAGTTAAAATTTGAAGCCATGACCTCCAATGCACCACTAGCTAACAGAAAACCAACTGATCCACACTTAACATTTGTTGTTAACTCAGCAGTATAAATATATATATATATATATATATATATATTGGACGACGCAAGAATCAAAAAGATTCCTTTTCGCCATTTTTACCTTCTCTTTTCCGATAAACTGTGGTCCATGGCTTCTTCATCATTTTTCATGGATTTCAAAAACTGGGATTTCTTTGGTAGATTAGATCGAATTAATATCTCTTATCCGATCTTTAATAGCTCAACTTGATTTTTGTTAAAGGGAAACAAAAATAAAAATTGAGATTAAAATTGAATTGGGTGATATATATCTCAGTTCATGACTCTCTGATTTGAAATTAACTGCAATTAGGGTTGGATTTGAGAATCCCCCCTTACTCATCTAGTCGACTGGCTGAAAATATCCAAAAGCAACAAAGGGAATGGAAAGGTGCACATGAAAGGAGCTTAAAACCAAAACATAGACATCAAGAAACAATCTTGAAATTAAGACAACGAAACCGATAGATCCAAACGAAAATTTGGAGGAGAAGCCAAGCCACACAAAGCAGCAAGTAGAGCCGACAACGAAGCAGCAAGAGCCGACAACAAGTTTATATAAATATATATCCGTTTGCAAATACAACAAATATTTCAGTAGCTTAACTGGTATAAGTCTATCTCATGGAATCAGAGGTGAGTGGTTCAATCCACGGTTTTGCTATTTTTTTCAAAAAATGTGTTTTGTCCTAAAATATACAAAACGACGTCGTTTTGTAGCTCCACGTGGCATCCTAATCATCGTCTAGTTAACGGCATAGTAACACCGTTATACGATTTGTGGGTTTTAACCGGATTTATATAGTTCGTGTAGGATATTCAAATTTTGTTGTAGTTCATGGAGGAATGGGCACAGATGAAAGTCTTGTGTATGAATACGATAAAGTAACATAGTTTATGGGGGATCTCCTAAAATATACAAAACGACGTCGTTTTGTAGCTCCACGTGGCATCCTAATCATCGTCTAGTTAACGGCATAGTAACACCGTTATACGATTTGTGGGTTTTAACCGGATTTATATAGTTCGTGTAGGATATTCAAATTTTGTTGTAGTTCATGGAGGAATGGGCACAGATGAAAGTCTTGTGTATGAATACGATAAAGTAACATAGTTTATGGGGGAATAGGCCGTTTTCTCAAAACCTGTCCAACCTTGTTTGGTGATAGTTGACGGCAAAGTGTGCTTCTCTAAAGAGTGTCTTGAGGGCGATTTGGATATGTATCCCGCTTCTATTGAGTAAGCTTTTCTCTGGCTTTGCTTAATATTATTACACTCTTTCGTCCCGTGTCTTAATTTTGAATCAATCAGTAAGTTTAGATCGTAATCTAGGATGATACTTGGCTCTAATTTTTGTGATTTTGCTCTTAATATTCTTGTTGTCTTGATCATAAGTATGTATAACTGATTGGACTTCAGCTTTCGTAATATGAGATATTCAAAAATATACTACGTGAACATCCAGAATCCACTTTGCTATGGGCCTAAATTTTGAATTGAAAAAACTCGTTACTCGTAATACAATTTTTTTTTTTTTTTTTTGGGCAAATTCGTAATACAATTTATTAGTTGGTATATTAGTTGATACAAGAGAGAGAGGCAAAATCGTCAGAATGAAAAATGCGACGGAGGAAGTCAAGCAAGCAACATGTTTAGTTCTCATGTCAACATCGCTTACTTACGCTTACAGAAAGGATCAATGCTTTTCAAACAACCTCTCATCTCCTTTTCTTATTCTTACTTCAATTTTTTTTTCGTCTCAATCAGACTATCATAGATTATTAAGCTGAGATGTCACAGGGATTATGATGAGAAAGAAAGAAAGAAGGAAAATGAAAATAAGGAATGGTCAGACATCATAGTTTTATAAATTATAATCATCGTATGTCAACCAAATTTAATGAATCATTAACCTAAACCAACATACCCCATTTAGGTGCCTCAACCTCTTTTGATTAAAATTATGTAGGCTGTTTTAATCTTATGAAAGATAGATTACACCTTGATTTTTTATACGGTTTGGTATGAAAGATCCATGAATATACACGTTTATATGTGCTAAGTGGTTAAAGAAAAACCAAGTTATTTGAACTGTGTGGAGGGAGCTCTTTGGGTAAATGATAATATTGCAAAAACTCAAAAGAAGCTGTTCTTATCAAGTAAAAAAAAATACACACTGTGTCGTCTCTCATCATATTACTACTCCTTGATCACCTCCTGCATGTGTTGTGCATAACTTCTTCCCGGCGGAATGAATATTACATCTTCCCAACCTGAATTCTTCTCGCTCTTCTATACAATTATTCATTTCAAATTCTTATTAGACTACTGGTTTTTTTTTCCCATTCATACTTTTAGGATTCTTTAAACAATGAAGAAGAGTAAGTACCTCCATTTTCCTCAATACATCTTCCAGGCTCCCAACCTGCAAAAGACAAGATTAGTTCCATGTTGAAGGTAAGCGAAGTTAGCTAATATGCAACTTTGATAATGATAAAAGCTTGGAATTCATTTTAACTTATAGGTTTATCAAGGGGTGTGTACAATCTGAATTCCCCTCTTTCTACAGTTTTCTAATACTTTACCTTTTCCCTCGTTGTTCATCTGATAACATGGTGTTATATGAAGTGAAAGCATAGGATTGCAAAACAAGGAAGCAACATAAATGATAGAAATTACATAAGATGCCAATGCAACTACTTGCTACTCCCACTTTTTAGTATCTAGTAAACCACATGTTTTTATATCAAGGTGTTTCTATCTTAAGTGGCCTATCTAAAATACAATGTAAGTAGGAATCATTACCATAATTTGTTGATCTCCTCTTGATGCTCTCGTATATTTGGAAAGTTCCCTCTCTATATCTTCCTGAAAGTGGTCACGGCAGAACTTGATTCTCAGCAAAAGTAAAGCAATAACTACCTTCCTCTGTTTTGGCTTTTGAGAGATCTAGTATAAGTATTCTCTGATGTGCAAGAAGAAACTAACCAACCTTACTGAAATATACAGGGAAGTAACGTCTATTCTTTTTCCTCACAACAAGAAGCTCAGACTGCAGAGAAGGAAATTACAAGAGAAAACAAAACAAAAAGACCAAAACATAAGGAATCTGTATTGGTAAAGTATAGAGAAACACAGAAAACATGTAGAGCAATTTACATACCTGGAAAACAGGAACTCCATCAAACCCATTCTTATTACCTGAGGATTTGAGCTGGGACGCAAGAAAAAATATAGCTTTAGAATAAGATTGAAATGAAAAAAAGAGGTGATTGAGAACTGTACGATTGAAAAGCTTTTTAGCATGAGCCAACCTCCAATGCATTCTTTATTTGGATTGGATCTGGCAAGAAACGAAATGAAATTCCTTCAACTTTTAACAAGTACACCTGTCAATCAAAACCATTCTCTTTTAAACTTCAGTGATATGAATGTAGGTACAAGGATCATTCTATAACATACAAATTTACCCTAATGTAGGTTTAAGTTCCAAGCCAAATATTAAACCGATAATAATCATGCAAACCACTCTTTGCATCCTTTCATGCTCTATCTCTTGAGAGAGATAACTTTTAAGAACACAATCTCGAATTCATGATTCCAAACGAGGCCCCTTCTGAGTATTTACTTACTACAGTATTACCATATTATAAACCACTAAAACGAGGCTATACATAAACAAGTTAACTTAGATTGAACCTCACAGATCACATAATCTAAGTAATAGAGAAATAGTCCCAAGAAATATCGTTTGTTTCATATGTTCCAATGTCCCTAACTAGTTGAATCAATGAATGGGTTCCACATTGTTCTAATGCAAATGAATGATCACAGGGAAAAAGGAACTACCTGGTCAAGAGTAATGGGAACAACCTTCGCATTGGTTTTCAATTCTCTTCTCCGAAGTCGCGCCTATATATATAAATCAGGGTTTATAAGAGAATTAAGAGCTCAGATACTTTCCGATTCTTTTGTGGAAGGAACAAAAGCAAGAAAAGAGGGAGAGAACCTGAGCAAGAAAAGCTTCAGCATCCTCTTGTCTAAAACAGAGCAAACCAATAGACTTGTCGCCGGTAGGATCCGAGATAAGAACGAATTCGTTGTTGGTGTTACTGACAGTGAACACCGACGTGCCAGCGAGAGCTTTAGCAACGAGAGATGGATTCAACGTCGTCGGGGTTCCAGACTTGGATTGCGAGACGGAGGCGAACGGTGGCGGAGAGAAACGTCGAGAAGCTAGGGTTTCGGCGAATCGTTTGGTGTCTTCGATTCGGGCGGAGAGGTCGGAGCTGAGTCGTGTACAGTGGTGGTGTAGGAAAGAGGAGAAGGAGAGGAACGGATTGGGTTTTACTGATGACTCCATTTTCGGATTCGCAGAAACAAAATTGAAGAAAAATAATAAAAAAAAAAACTCTGCTGAAGAAGTAACACTTTACTTAGGAAGAAGAGAGAGTGAAGAACGGGCTCAGAGTCACCTTCTGGGTTTTATTTGGGCTTTTTATTCGGCCTTTCGACATTATTTTAAGGTTAAAAGTAACAAAACCTTAATGAATGAAAATTAGTGGCCTTATTATTATATTGGGGAAAACGTCCTATTTCTCCCTCGGAACTATCATATCGTATTAGATCCACACCGAACTTTGACCTCGTTCTATAGCTCCTTCGAACTTAAGTCGTCCACCTATTTCTACCCGAATCCATAGTTCTATTGCTATTTTCTCTTCGGATTAAAACTTCTCATCTAATTCTCCATAAATTTGGTTTATACGGTTTATAATTGGTTTAATATTTGCTTAACTAACTAATAAATCCTATTAACCGGATTAAATCTTATTTCAACCCGATTTTAAAATTAAACCCATCAAACCGGATGAAGAAAGCTGAAAATTTAACCACAAAAAAATAAAGCTTAAAAACAATTGAGAAACCTTTGCATAAAACTCATTAATCTCTCGTCAGCCAAGGTAGACTAATCCTTTGGATTTTGAATTGAGGATTTCGATTATGTGGGTTATTAGATAGAAGAAGACTGGGGAAAAACTTTTGGGTCTTGTGGCAAATTGGCAATGATGTGATTTTAGCATAAAGTTTGCTGTTTTGAGAAGAAGATGGGATCTGGGCGGAGCAAATCATGTTGTGGCTCGTCTGTGGTGAGAGGAGATGATGATATCGATGTGGCTTAATCTCCTCTGTCGTCTTCTAGTGGTGGTGAAGCGGAGAAGATCAAAGAGTCTTTGTGTGGTCTTCACTCTTCTTGTCTTCACGACAATGACGATGATAATAATGATGACCAGGTCTGGGTTTTTTTTTAATGTAGTTTCGATTGTTTTATGGAATTAGGTCAAAATCATGAGTCTTGATTTCTTTAGGTGTGTAATGGATGGATAAGGAATGGTCATGGAAGTGATTCACGGCGTAGAATGGAATCAAGGAATCAAAGAGATGATTCAAATTGCTATGAAAATTGACCGATGAACAAAAATCTTAAAATTTGCCCAGAAAAAAAAAATCTGAAAACGAAAGACGTGGGTAACATCGACGACACTAGATTGGTTCATCCTTATCGACAGATTATCAAATCTCAATTGAAATGATTTTTGGTTAATTGCAATGATTTTCCAATGTACTTTTGTAATTTTGAAATCAAAATTCACAAAATAGTAATTTTTTTTTAGTTTCAAAAACCGGGTGAAGAAAAATATGTTAGACATATTGTTTACGGGTCGGGTCAAATTTTTAATGTTGTCTGGTTTGAAAAATTGGTTACATACCAGATTTGTGTCGGTTTGTTAGTAAACCGTTTAAACCAAAAAAATTGGAGAAATAGCAATAGAATTACGAATTCGGGTAGAAATAGGTGGACGACTTAAGCTCGAAGGAGCTATAGAACAAGGTCAAACTTCGGTGTGGATTTAATACGATATGATAGTTCCGAGGGGGAAATAGGACGTTTTCCCTATTATATTTAAGTTATTAACATATGAGACCCCCAAAGTCTTCCATCGTTTTGGATTTTCATAAATGACAGAACTATAGACGAAAAAGGCCAATTCTCTCACATAAAGCTATTTTCTCTTTTCAACTTCCACAACCCACTCTAATTACATGACTTACAAAAAGCGTTGTCACTTCAAATACATGTTATATGACATATCATTTCTCCCTCCTTATAAAATAAACCAGATCAAGAAAACAATTCATTGAGAAAACAAATCAAAACATTATTGTTAAAACTCAACAAGTAAAAAAAAAATGGGGAACATTACTACTGCAACCCGAACAGTGTTACTGCTTGTCATTACAATTATAATGGCGATTGCGTATCATGGAGAAGCCATAGCATGTCCGCAGGTAAATATGTACTTAGCACAATGTTTGCCTTATCTAAAAGCTGGAGGAACTCCTTCGCCAATGTGCTGCAACGGACTTAATAGTCTAAAAGCTGCTGCTCCTGCCAAAGCCGATAGACAAGTAGCTTGCAATTGCTTGAAGAGTGTAGCTAATACAATCCCTGGTATTAATGATGATTATGCCAAACAACTACCTGCTAAATGTGGTGTTAATTTGGGGGTCCCTTTCTCTAAGACTGTGGACTGTAACAGGTAGACATTGCCAGTTTCTATTTATCTATTGCAGAGACAATGTATAATTGTGAGAGCTTCTAACTAAATAATCCTCTCTTTGATTTGTTCTGTGAACAGCATAAACTGAAGTGTGACTACCAACGGCCATGCAGCTACAATAAAGTGGATTATACTAAAAGAACAAAAGCATCATGAACAGATTAAACGGATACTCAGTATATTTATCTTCTGACCATATATTTTCTAGATGTAAATCATATATATAGTTCTTGGCAAATAACATGTGATATTCCCACATATACATTTTCCTCTTTACACTCACAGCCTCTTAAAATGCAGCTCCCACAAGCTTCTGAATTTTACCGTACTATAAAATCCGTGCAAAGATACGCAATAGATCCAAGATAAATGATTTTTGAACTTAAGGAATAGATATAACAATAGCAGTTGTGAAATTTGAGTTCTTAAGATATGATCATCCGCCTTTGCATACAAAGCGTTTTACATTTGTTTGACATACACGATTGAACCAAAGCAGTTTTCTAGTAAGAAACTAATCGATTGTGTTAAAAGTGTAAACGTGAAAGTAAAACTGTAGTCATCATATTGAACAAACATTGAATCCAAGGGGAATTATTATTCTTGGAAATACCTGAAAGATGGGAAATTTTAAGTTCAGTATTGAATGACGCCCAAACTCTTCAACCAAGGGAGCATCTCCTCCAATCCTTCCTTAAGGCTTCGAGGGTTATAACCAAGATCTCTCTTAGCCTTGTCACAAGAGTATGCCCACTGATGTCTCAGCACTGTCACAGTCTGTTCATTACAAATTACTACGACTTAAAGATTATAATTATACCAAATAAGATAACCTATAATATATGTTGGCAACTAATGAATGCAATTGAAAACTCACCGGAGGACTGATAAGTGGAAGCTTTCCTGTAACCCGAGAGATTAAAACAGATACCCATCCGTATGCGTTGATTGCCCATAATGGAATGCTAAAGTTTGGCTTCTTGGTTCCAGTAATCAGTGCAGCCATATCAAAGACAAGCTTGAAAGAAGCATTTTCCCCAGTGAGTAAGTATCTCTCAGCAAGCCTACCTTTTTCCATTGCAGCAATCTGACCCTCCACAACATCATCAACATGGCTGAAGGAGTATCTATCATTCCCAGGGCCAATATATCCAGGTAATCTCCCGTTAAAGCGTTCGATTAACTAGAAGAACAACACTAGGTTAGTCTAACCAATGCAACTCTAATCAGCAAAAAGGAAGAGATTGAAGAAACGTAGAGAGAATTATACCAATCTAGCAACCATATTGCCTGTAGTGAGCTTGCCAGGACCATAGATAACACCAGGATAAAGCAAAATTATGGGAAGACCTTCAGAAGCAGCATTCAAAGCAATCTTATCAGCAGTAGCCTTGGATCTCTCATACTCCGTGCAGAAAAATTTCTCACTATGAACCTTATCACAAGACCAGAAGCAAATTATAATCGAATCAAATCAAATCAAACTAAAACACAGAAGGAACAAAATCTTGAAATTAGAGTTAACATACTTGAGTCTCATCAGCAACAGATCCATCAGTAGAACCAAGAGCGAAGAAGGAAGAAGTGTAGATAACCTTCTGCACGGTCTTCGTCTTCTTAACTGCTTCCAAGACGTTCTTCAGTCCACCAACGTTGACCTAAGCTTCAAAATCACCAGAACTCATGATCTCTCCAATTCTCACTCGCAATAGACTTTAAAAACGTGGAACAAAAGAAAGCTTACTGAGACGAATCGAGATGGATCAGGAAGCCAAGGCTCAACTAAAGCCGCAGCGTGGAAAACAATATCGCAACCGGAGCAAGCATCTGCTAGTGAACGGTAGTCCGTAACGTCTCCGTAAGCGAGCTCTACTTCTGGAGGTAGATCGGAGAGGTCGCTGGTGCGACGGACTAAGGCGCGTATAGAGTGGCCGCGACGGTGGAGAGCGTGGCAGAGTCGTGCGCCTAAGTAACCAGTAGAGCCGGTGACCAGTATTTTCATTTTTTATCTTTTTGGAAAACTCAACTTTTATTTTACATAATACTAAAATCTAGTAGTATAAGACGCTTTTATACCCAACACCACACGTATTGAGTAAAAATAGTAAAATGTCAAAAAGGGAGGTTTTGGTTGTATAATTAAATGAGCACATAAAAATAAAAAATAAAAATAAAAAAATAAGAAATTAAATAAAGCTCTGTCTCTCTCTCTATCTATCTTTTATCTTCCCCGATTTGCTTTTTCCGGCGGAAGAAATCGAAATCGAAATCGAATCTTCTTCTTTATAAGTGTGTGTGTGTCCGATTTGAAGCAGAGGAGAGAGAGTGTTGTTAGTAGTAGTAGTAGTAGTGAGTAATTTGAAGCTGAGATCTTGAGAATGGTGGGATGACGGCGGAGTGGAGATGGCGAGGGGAGGAGGAGAATGGATCACCACCGGAGGAGGAGGAGGAGGAGCTGGAGTTCTCTCTTTCAAAAGAATCACTCTACTCGTTTGCTTTTTCAACATTCTCATCGCTCTCTTTGTTCTTCGCTTTCTCTATTCTTCTTCTCTCCACATCTATTCCAATAACGATTATGGTGCGTCCTTCTTTTATTTTTCCTGATGTTCTTCCTCCGATTGATTCGTTATCATGATAGATTTTAGTCGTAGTATCTGATGCAGAGCTCTTGTGGTTTGTTCTTTTTATCTAGTTGTTAAGTACACAGCAGATGAGATTAGGAAAATGGAGGAATCTATTCGGATTCGAAGATCAAAAGAACCTACCGAGCTTGTTCAATTGGTATGGTCTCTACTACTGCCTTTTGTTGTGGAATTTGAAAAGTTTCTGTTTCCTCAGATAGATGAATTTGATTGATTTCTCAATATGTTACCATTATAGGTGAAGAAGCTGAAACATGAGGTCGCCGTTGCACAATCAAATACTGAACTGTCTCCTAATGTTAAACACAAACTAGTTGATGAGATCCTGCAGCGTTTGAAAAGCTTAGAGGAGCAGTCGAATGTTACCCAGCTCAGAGGTTTTGTGCTAATCCTCCCTACATAAGAACAAAGGGATCTCTCTGTTTTTGCTACTATACTTTCAGAATCAGTGTCAAATATAAAAGTCATTTATTTTCAAACTGCCACAAAACTTACAATTTATGACTTTTGCTGATCAATTATCTGCTAAGGATCTGTCATCTTCCTAAATTTGATTGTAATTTGTCTTATTACCTGTGAAAGATCAAGAACTCAGTTTAGTAAAGCATTTATGTGGAAGTGGAATATAGCTCAATCTTTCTATGTTCTTTAGATTTAGCTTACTTAACAGTTTTATATGTCTTAACACGCCTCTCTAATTCCTTTCTATTTCGTCAGAAAAATATGCTCAAGAATTTCATACTGTCATGATATCCAACTTGTGAAGAGTTATATTTGTCATTATATTCACTTTACTTGAATAACTCTTAAAATTTATTGATGTACTGACAAGGCTAATGAGCCATATGTGTTTTATTCATAGTTATTTACAAGAGTAATAGGAATAAGGTGGAAGGTAGGATTGGGTTAATTTGTTTTGTTAGAGAGGTGACAAAGTCCTAACTCCTAGAAAACTAGACTTTGAGACACTGGATTGCTTTTTGATGCTTCAACTTGAGTTATAAAAAGCTCTGTTTTCTCTTGTGGTGTTAGTAATGCATGTTGACTTGTTCCTGTTATCTCATTACCATAGTTATCTTTTGGCACATTCATGTCATCCCTGTATTGAACCTTAATACCTTCTTATCTTCATTTGGCGAACAGAAACTGTAGAAATGTGGCGCAGTGAGAAGTTGAAGGAAGTTAAAGAGCTGATTCAAGGACAAAATGGGGTAAAATCCACCCTCATATTAGAGGAAGCAGGTATTTTTCTTTAGAGAGATTACTGAGTTTCTCAACTTGAGAGCCAAGATTCATTTTATGAGATCCTCCGGATAATCTATCATTGTTTTGTATAATTAGAGGGAAAATTCTTTTGTTCTGTAAATATCTAGGGATGCTTGTAAGAGCTTTGGAGATGGAGTGGGATGTGCTGTCTGAAGAGATCGGTTTCTGGTTACCTGCTGAGGTTATAAATGAAGAACACGATGATAAACCTGAAGGAGAGGAAGAGCCTGGTAATAGTTCTTTAAATTTTTATTTTTATTCGTGATCTCTGTTTTTGCAGTTATTTGGGTGGAAAAGTGTGCTGACACTGGCGGATTAAAAACTCATGAGGTTTCACATTTTTTTCCTTACAGAGGAGATATTAGCAGGCAGACCAGTGCCAGCTGTATGTAATGCAGAGCTTCACACAGATTATGGTGGTGCTGCAGTGAGATGGGGACTTACACATCATAAAGAGAGTGCAGCTGATTGTTGCCAGGCTTGCTTAGACCAGGCAAGACGTGCGAAACCTGGAGAAACAAGATGCAATATTTGGGTTTATTGCCCATCTGAGTTTGGTTGCTTCTCTCCAGATATTTATGAGCATAAACATCAGGAATGTTGGCTTAAATACGTAAGAACTTACCTCGTTCACTTACTACTATTTTACCCAGTTCTCAGTTTCCTTGAGATATTACTCGTCCAAGTTGGATTGAAAGCTTGTCTGATACAAATCATGTCTCTATGTGAATTGCAGGCAGAGAAGCCAAAACAGAATTTTAAAGACAGATATTCTGAGACATACAGAAACAACCACCCAAAAGCGCCTTCTATAGTTCCATGGGTATCAGGTGTTGTAACGGCTGCTTGAGCAAAACCCATGTGGACAGATTGATGGGGCAAATAGTTAGTTTTGGTTTTTTTCTCAGTTGTGTTACTATTTTGAGAGTCTTGGAACTTGGAGTACCATACCAAAGATGCTAACATCTTTGGCCAAATGTATACGTACGAGAATAGAATATTTTGTTGTTTTTGTTGATCGTGTTTAAAAACACTTGTGGCTTACCAAAAAAACACATGGTCCAAGTTGAATATGGTTTAAGAAATCATGTTTTTGTCCAAGCTTGTTCGATTTTCTTATTGTGGATAAAAAAAAACTATTTATAGGCATCGATCAAATGACTGTCTCCAGTTCTGACAATGAGTTATGATGAGGTAAATATCAGAGTCAGGTTGTATACAACACAATCTTAACAGAGCGACTTGATTATTAGGAGAATATATTTGTTAGTTTTCTTGTGATTTAGTTAGGGTCAAATGCTTATGTCTGGTCTGTAAAGTCTATTATGTTAACATGACATTACAATTTATAAAATGAATGAAAAAAAATAGGAACTAGAAAAACGGAGGGAAAAGAGAAAAAGAGAGGTGTTCATCATCTTTTTCTAATTACAGACTTTCTTCTAAATCCAGTGTGTACCTCTCTTTTCTTGTCTAAAAATAAACTTCTTAATCCAAAAATCAATAACATTCCCTTCTACTTTCTTCGTTTTTCCTTTTCCTTTTGTAAGCTCTTTTCATTGATTGTTTTCTTTTGGTGGCCATCTTCGTTCAATCGTTTCTCTTGTAAGTTTGGCTTTTTAGGCATCCTCCAATGGAGGATTTAAAGACAACAGAAGGAGTATCTCCTCCAGAAGATTCTACTGGGACCTCAAATGTTAGTGATAATGGTGAAATTGTAAGGCCTGATGAGTTGCAGCAACCTCAAGCAATACCAACAATACTCGAAAACAATGAAGCTATTCAACAATCGTCTCAATGTGAAGATTCAACAGAAAATGGGAAAACTTATCTGGATGACACTTTTTTACCCTCAACTTTATCAAACTCTCAAGTAGAAGAAACACAAGATTCTCAAACTACTCATGCTCTTGTTTCTCCGTCTGTTGATATTGTTCTGCCTCGCGTAAACACCACGTATGGAGCAGAGCGCACAACAAGAAATGGATTGTCTCCAAGATCTCTGTCCCCAAGATGCATTGGATCTCCAAGAGCACTCCTGTCTCCGAGGTTTGCAGGATCAACATCACCACTGAGCAATGGAACACCAAGAAGTATGGATTCTTATAGAGACTCAATTGATACAGCATCACCTTTTGAATCTGTTAAAGAAGCCGTCTCAAAATTTGGCGGGATTACTGATTGGAAAGCACATAGAATGCAAGTATTAGAGGTACATTTACTTGTGTCTATATATACATATCTGAATTATTTGCCTTTGTGGTGGCCTAGAGTTGTGCTCACTGTTTCTGGTTGCAGCGACGCAAGTTTGTGGAACAAGAGCTCGACAAGATCCAGGACGAGATTCCTGAATACAAAAAGAAATCAGAGATGGTCGAGATGTCAAAAATGCAAGCGGTTGAAGAGCTAGAGAGCACAAAGAGACTCATAGAAGAGTTGAAGCTTAATCTTGACAAAGCAGAAACAGAAGAACGACAGGCAAAGCAGGACTCTGAGCTTGCCAAGATGAGAGTTGAAGAGATGGAACAAGGAATTGCTGATGAAGCTAGTGTTGCAGCTAAAGCACAGCTTGAAGTGGCTAAGGCAAGACATACATCCGCAATTTCAGAATTGGAATCTGTCAAGGAAGAGCTACAAAATATTCAAAACGAGTATGATGCTTTGGTAAAAGAAAAAGAGTTGGCTGTGAAGGAAGCCGAAGAAGCGGTTCTTGCTTCTAAAGAAGTTGAGAAGAAAGTTGAAGAACACACTATAGAGTTGATAGCTACAAAGGAATCACTGGAATGTGCGCATTCTTCTCATTTGGAGGCGGAAGAACTCAAGTTTGGAGCAGCCATGTTGCGTGATCAGGAGACTCATCGGTGGGAGAAAGAGCTAAAACAAGCAGAAGAGGAACTCCAAAGACTTAAGCAGCATATAGTTTCTACAAAGGAACTTAAAGTGAAACTTGAATGTGCTTCAGCCTTGCTGCTTGATTTGAAGAAAGAATTGGCAGATCATATGGAATCATCCCAGTTGAAGGAGGAAACAGGTTCCTCCGTAGCAAACAGTGAGATTTTAATACAGGAAAAAACCAATACAGATATACAAAAGGCTGTTGCTTCTGCAAAGAAGGAACTTGAAGAAGTGAATGCAAATGTAGAGAAAGCAACTTCTGAAGTGAATTGCTTAAAGGTAGCATCCTCTTCCTTGAGATTGGAAATTGAGAAAGAGAAATCAGCACTTGACTCAATCAAACAAAGAGAAGGGATGGCATCAATAACGGTTGCTTCACTAGATGCTGAGATAGACATAACGAGGTCCGAAATAGCTTTGGTTGTGTCCAAGGAAAAAGAAGCCAGAGAAGAAATGGTTGAGCTACCAAAGCAACTGCTACAAGCAAGTCAAGAGGCTGATGAAGCGAAATCATTCGCTGAACTTGCTCGTGAAGAGCTAAGAAAGTCTCAAGAAGAAGCAGAGCAAGCAAAGGCTGGAGCAAGTACAATGGAAAGCAGATTAATTGCAGCGCAGAAAGAAATTGAGGCTATTAAAGCTTCAGAGAGGCTGGCTTTAGCTGCCATCAAGGCCTTGCAAGAGAGTGAATCTAGTGCAAGGGACAATGCTGTTGATTCTCCGAGAACCGTTACACTGACAATAGAGGAGTACTATGAGCTTAGCAAGCGTGCTCATGAGGATGAAGAAGAAGCCAACGCAAGAGTTGCAGCAGCGGTTTCTGAGTTGGAGGAAGCAAAAGAAACAGAAAAGAGAAACTTGGAGAAGTTGGATGAAGTAAACAAAGAGATGATTGAAAGAAAGGAAACACTTGCAGGAGCAATGGACAAGGCTGAGAAGGCTAAAGAAGGGAAGTTGGGTGTAGAACAAGAGCTGAGAAAATGGAGGGAAGAACATGAAAAAAAGAGAAAGACTGGCGATAATGAAGTGAACATAGAAAAAAGTCACGAAAGTAGCATTGAAGGGTCCAAGGAGAAAGAAGCTGAGACTAATGAGTCAAACAGAACAGAAACAGATCCAGTCCCACAAGCTACTCCTGGAAAGAAAAAGAAGAAACTTTTCCCAAGATTTTTCATGTTCTTGATGAAGAAGAAGTCACATAAGTGAGTTCGATGTGATTGGTTGTGAAAAATCTGTAATGTATAAATCTATACTATAATAGAAGATTTAAAGCTTCCTCAGTGTAAACATGTCTGAAACCCAACAAGACCAAGGTTTGTTTATGTGATATGAGTTAGTCAATGAATCAAATAATACATAGTTGCCAATTGAAACATGGAAAAAAGTTGAGCACCTTCCTAGCAATTTTTTTCCCAATAACATTCACAGACCTGTTAATTCGAGTGAATTGGATAAGCTTTCTTCATTCTACAACATCTTTCAATTAAAAAGAAAAACCGAAACGTCTACAATACGATCTTAAAAAGTCAAACCAATGAAACTTAGCAACATCATCAGGTGTCTTTTCTCTGAATCTAACAGCGTACTAAGAGGCAGAACATTGAAATTTCACATGGTTACAAACAGACTAAAATTCAGATTAAGTAAACTTGTGGTCCATCACTTGCCTGTATCACCGCTTGCTGGACAAGCTGAAAGAGCTAACCTTCATGGGAGTTGCAATGACCAAAGGCGCTTCAGGTGAACCAGAGATTGCGAAGTTGTCATTCATGAAGCGACTGTCGACGATAGATTCATTTCGAAGGACTATCTTGTAGCAGTAGCATTTCTTCAGCCCTTCCTGGTCATTGTAGCATTCATGAGATCCATTCTTCACTTGCTGAAAGTTCCATATCACACTGAACTTTCCAACAGTTGCTACCACATGACGCTCCTGTTTCCCATCCTCCGTGACCTATATATCAAATTTTTCAACAAGTAAAGATAGATAAAAAGAGTCAGGAATCAACTATTAGTAAAAAGTCATTTCACTAGAAGAATGATTCTACACTAGTAAAAGTCCCTTTATCAAAAATCAAGGTTGAAACACACAACAAGACAACTGAGGAATACTTTGAAATGTAAAAATTGAAAATTGTGCCATATTGAAAAAGACAAACAGTTTGTGATGCAGCAGACTAGACATTTTCAACTGAAGAAAGAAAGAAATCGCATAGACAACTCGGGTTTTGGGGGTGCAAGAAACATTCAGGCATCAATATGTTTGTCTTCCAGAAAAATCTTAGACTTCAAAATTACGTGAACTACTATGAGCAAAACATGAAAAATTTCAGGAATGTCACTTTGTCAGCATGAATATAAACTGCAACTAGAGTTTTGCTTACCCAAGAAAACTGAGCATTGCGGAACTTGTTGTCAGCTCCAGCTAAATGGGCATCAAGAGGTCTCAACTTAAGCAACCTTGGTGCGGCAATCTTATTTCCCATGCGGCCCTCAAAGCCGGTCTTTGTTTTGCCACTTTTATCAGTGAAAACGGCACAAATGACAATCAAATATGTGTCAGTTGTACCAACTATCCATTTCCCATCAAATGTAGCATCCACATGAGTAACAGGTGCACCAAGTCCAGGGAAAGCCGTCTTTGCCTGCCTCATAGTGTTGCTAGAGTAAAGTCTAATCTTTCCATCAAGAGAGCCAACAACAATTGAGCCATCACCAGTAGTCGCAAAGCACTGGAAGTTAGTCCCTCTAGAAAACTGATGCCCCTGAGCCCAATTCAAGACAGGAGTATTCGCAGTAGCAAGATCCTGTACCATTCCATACCGGTCACGCATATCCCACCTGCAAAGCCTATTGTTATCCAAACCAAGAAACGTTGACGCAGACGGGTCCAATTGAGCACCTTTACCATCATTAGTAATATCACTCATAGAGATATCCACACCATCTTTCTCAAACTTCCACTCAGAAATAACCTTCCCAGTCTCAATATCAAGCTGATGAATCCCTCGTGAATGAGGCGTTTGACTCATAGGACTCATGAGAAGCATATTAGTCTCAGCTCTCATGAGAAGAGCCTTCTTGGGAGCAGAGGAATGAGCCCGACCATAACCAGGCTCAAAGTTAACACAAACACCTTTCCCTTGAATCCCTTGCCTCATGTTCTTAAAAACCTGAATACCAGAATCTCCAACAAGAAAACTATTATCCAAAGCACCTAAAGCTAAGCTATGTATACCCTCACTTGTAGCTTCCTCAAAGGCTTCAGTCAAATCCTGTGTATCTCTCGCCGGAGTTGTTGCAGATCCTCCTCCTGGACTTTGAAGCAATATATCATCAGCATCTTCCCACATTGAATCATCAGCAGCTTCAGGATTAGCCCAACCAATGAAATCTTTCCCGTAGATCTTTGCCTTATTGGCTTCATTCATCTCAACTCCATGATTGTTCTCAAACAAGCAATTGTTATAACTGCTCACAAATGATGAGAAGTCTTCTCCGCTTGAGAATTTCATAGCCCAAACAGCTTTAGCTACGAAATCAACACGGCGTTGATCTTTATAAGCTTTCAATTGCATCTCATCAGAGACTTTTTCACGGATCTTGCTTCCGATTTTCAAAACCCACCATTCGTTTTCCACATCTCCGTTCACATCGTCGTCGTCTTCATCATCATCTTCATCTCCTTTTTTGTCGGTCTTAACGAAACAGTAAGCAGTTAATTTCTCAGCAGTGATCCATTTGGCTTTGGGTGTGTTCCCATTGATGTAACGGAAAAGGCGAGCTGAGTTCTGGGTAGACGAAGGGGCTTGCGTCGTCGATGGGTATTTCAGTTTCAGGGCTTTGAGTTTCGCCTCGACGTCGTCTAGTGATGAAGAAGGAGATTTAGAGCCACCGGAGGAAGAAATGAATAACGTATCGTCCTTGGAGTCTTGGAACTTGTCTTCCTCTTCTTCGGCTTCTCTGCCTTCTTCGTATTCTTCATACTCATCTTCCTCATCTGAGGAACAGATCTCTAGATCTTCATGGCTGTGAGCTGCTCCCATATCGAAAGAATCTTAGTGGGAAATGGAAAAAGCTAGAGAGAGAGAGAATCTGGAAACAACGGCAATGAGATTGAAAACGAGAGGGTGGGAAACTGAAGAAGAAGAAGACGAAGAGCGCAAGTTCGAATTTTGAAAAAATTAGGGTTTTCTCAAAAGCATGTAGAGACAAGACAAGGTTGAATGTAAAAACCGGCTATAGCCAGTAAGTACCTGCAGAGTAGTACTATTAAAATACCGGCTACAGCAAGTTGAAACTTCGATGATTTGGTTGGTTCAGTTCAAATTCAAAATAAATTGCTGGTCCGATTTTTTGTGGTACGGTTATGTTTTTAATTTTTAAATATTTGTAGGCGTATAAAACAGTGCCGTTTTACTCTGAGTACAATACGTTATCGTTTGATGTTCATAACGTAATACGTTACCGTTTTGATATTGATACCGTAATACGTTACCGTTTTGATGTTGATATCGTAATACGTTAACTAACGCACACTTTTTTTAATTAGTCGGGAGAGAAGAAGTGAAATTGGGACAGAGGATCCAACCACGCGACTGAAACCTAGATCCCAATTATCTCCGGTTTCTTCACTTCACTGTCTCCTCCGTTGTTAGGGTTTCTCAGGTCTATTCCTTGCTCTCTCTCTCTCTCGATCTTATTGCTTGGTTTCCACATTAATTTGTTTTTGTTGCTGAGAAGATGAATTTGATTTCTGATTTGTATATCGAATTACTCGAAATTGATTCATTGAAAATAGGAAGCTTGTTTTTTTCTTTTTCTTTTCTGGGTTTGTTAATAAAATGTATAAACTTTGAGAGTTGAGTTTCCTTAATCTGGTTATCAACAATTTGAGATTTACCTTTGATTCTTAAAGAACTCAACTTTAGCTCTTTGAGGTGTTAATTTGCAACAGACATGTGATGTACATTAGTGTTCAGTTACCATGTCCTGTGATCACCCTTGTTCTGTAAAGCTCGTAAAGACTTGAGCTTTATTTTTTTTTAAGGTTGCTTACTTGAGTTTTTTGGTGTGATGCAGGTTCACATTCTTTTCGAAAGCTTATGCATTTCATATATTCGCTTGTATGCGACAAGGCTTAGTGGTTATATATATCTAATCTGAAGGAACTCTTCTCTTATCATGGAGACTCTATGGACTCTTTTGTATCTTCTAGAACCTGCACCAGCCACCCTCATTGTCACAGCTGTCACTGTGACTTTTGCATCCGCTTTCCGTGCACTTAACTATGGCAAAGAAATGGAGAGAAATCGTGACTTCCCTGAAGCTTCCATTACTCTAGATAGCTCCCAGGCCTTGATGATCCCAGTAATGAGCTCTTGCAGTTTGCTTCTCATGTTCTATTTGTTCTCTTCTGTTTCTCAGCTACTGACTGCGTTTACAGCCATTGCTTCTGTTTCATCTCTCTTCTATTGGTTATCGCCATATGCTGTATATATTAAGACGCAGCTTGGTCTGTCTGATCCCTTTGTCTCACGCTGCTGCTCGAAGTCGTTTACAAGAATCCAAGGATTGCTGCTTGTGGCTTGTGCTGTGACAGTTGTGGCATGGCTCATCTCTGGCCATTGGGTGCTGAACAATTTGCTTGGGATCTCCATTTGTATTGCGTTTGTCAGCCATGTTCGTCTGCCCAATATCAAAATATGTGCTATGCTTCTCGTGTGTCTCTTTGTATACGACATATTCTGGGTTTTCTTCTCTGAAAGATTCTTTGGTGCTAACGTTATGGTAACTGTGGCAACCCAGCAAGCATCAAACCCAGTTCACACTGTAGCTAACAGTTTGAATCTTCCTGGACTTCAATTGATCACTAAGAAACTGGAACTGCCAGTGAAAATTGTGTTTCCTCGGAACCTATTGGGAGGTGTAGTGCCCGGTGTGAGTGCCTCAGATTTCATGATGCTTGGTCTTGGTGACATGGTACATACTAAACCCTTCTTTGAATTTTCAGATTGGCGTGTCTTTATATGTGTACCAACTGTAAGAAATATTCTTCGTCAGATTATAGTTTTAACTGTTTTATTATATTGTTCCAGGCTATCCCCGCAATGCTTTTGGCTTTGATCCTCTGTTTTGACCATCGAAAAACCAGAGATGTGGTGAATATATTTGATCTAAAATCTTCCAAGGGACACAAATACATATGGTATGCACTTCCTGGATACGCCATTGGCTTGGTGGCGGCTCTAGCAGCAGGTGTATTGACCCATTCACCTCAACCAGCTCTACTTTATCTGGTAATATATCTCCATCTTTTGAACTTCTTTGTTCCTCTGGTGTTACATGAAAAGTATATATTTTACATGTATCTGTGCACAGCAGATTATAAGCAGCACTTGATTCAACCGAAAGTTTGTTGATAGTACCTTTCTAGTTCCAATCCAATGTTTGTCCTAAGTTTGTTGATAGTACCTTTCTAGTTCCAATCCATTGTCATTTTTGTATATTTTTATAAGCTCAATTAGTATGAAGTGAGTGTGTGATGTTTAATCTGTTTTCGATGTGGGGTATATACAGGTACCATCGACATTAGGACCGGTGATCTTCATGTCTTGGCGGAGAAAGGATCTTGCGGAGCTGTGGGAAGGTCCTGCGTCATCCAATCCCACTGAGAAATCTCATGAAATAGAGATATGAGTTTATATATCAATCAAAGATTATATATTAATATTTAAATTATGTCAAGGTTTAAGTGTGTATACCAATTACACAAGTTTAGTATAATTTATTTTCCACTTAAATTCTTAGAACTTTTCACTTTCTCTATAAAACTAAAACCCACTAAGATTAATTAACAATAAACATTTGATGCTAAGCCTCTTGGTTCTGCTTCTATTGCTCATGTACTACATTCTCTATCACTCAATAGTTTGAAAACCTATGCAGAGTATTATTTATTACCTTGTACGCTTATATACAGTCAGATTAAGATTATGGTATGGTTAAAGTAAGTCTCACCATATCTTTTCACTTTCTTCTTTGCTTCTGTTTAGGTACATAGAGCAAGAGTAAAGGGTGACAAAAGGGATGTTGTTGTAAAGGTGAGATATAATCAGGAGAGTACTACTGAAATCTTCTTAACCTGCTTTCAATTAATTTCTGAATATGCTACTACATGTTTTAGGTACAAACATCCTGGAGTGGAGAAGTTGATGATGATAGATATAAGAAACTTGCAACTATTTGCATTGTACATGCAAAAAAACTGATATCAAATTTGACTTGTTCTCCATAACTAAGGAAATCGAGAAGCAGGTGTTTATCATTTCTAAACTTTTGAGGATATCTGGTAAGAATTTTTACAGCCTCCAAGTCTTTATGAATATCCTTGTTTTTTTCATATTCTAGATTGGTTATGAATTCGACTTCAAAAGGGAGGCCAATGCAATGGAAAAGATCCGACGTTTTCTTTATGAGAACAATAGAAAGAGTCCTGTTCTCATTCCCAGGGTGCTACGAAATTTGGTGACCAGGTACTTGTTCTTATATCAGCACTCTGGTTCTCTCAATAATGTTCAAGGCTTTTTAAGTTGTCCTGTTTCAGTGTTCAAGTTATGGTTCCTGTATTTTTGATAAAATCTCTTTACATTCAAAAATTCTTTAATTCTTGGTTCTATTGCTTGACTAATGTAATGAGTGCTGACCAGAGGAATAATCATGTTACGCACAGGAAGGTCCTGGTTATGGATTACATGAACGGGATCCCAATCTTGAGCCTCGGTGATGAGATGGCCAAAAGAGGGATAAATCCTCATGGTAAAATGGCAGAGGCAGTAAAATTGTAAGCTCCTCCATTATCTCTGATAGTTTTCTTTCCCATGTTTGATAGCTTTTATGTGCTAGAAACCAACACGTTGTCTGCTTTCAACAAGATGTTTTCTGATGCCTGCACTGGAAAATATACTTTTTGCATTCCTTCCAGCAATATACTTAAGAGTTTGTCTCAAGCATATGGGCAAATGATACTGAAGAGTGGTTTCTTTCATGCGGATCCACATCCTGGGAATATCTTGATTTGATTTGTAAAGGTTCAGAGGCAAGTCATCTTCTGGTTTGTAGCTTGTTATTCCTTGGTAGTTTCTTGATTGAGTTACTGTGGTCTTCTGATAGGTTTTATTGTCTACATATCTTGAGTTGTGTAATCTTGTTTGGCGTCATCAGGTTGCACTGCTGGACTATGGTCAAGTGAAGGAACTCCCTGACCAGCTGAGACTTGGTTATGCAAATTTAGTAAGATGCCTCATTGGCTTTACAGAGCTTTAGGTGAAGTACCTTAGTTATCATGATTATTGTTTTAGCTGAAGCTGAAACTTGGTTAGAGTCACCTGATCGGATTAGTGTAGCATATGATTATTCCTTAAATATTTTGTTTCTGTTGTGAAAATTCAGGGAGTTGAGAGATCGTTAATTAAGAAGAAACTGAGTAGTAAAAGGAGAAGAGCTTGACAAATGACAAAAGAAGAAGTCAAATGTTGAAAATAGTAAGGGTGAAGGAGCTTCGGGGTGGAGTAGAAGGTTTCAAATGATCAAATAAAAGGCATAATGGTTGTATCCCTTGTTAAAAAAATCGGCCGATTCGCCGTTTAATCTCTAGGCAGCAAGGAACCGCCGCGATTATATTCAAATCGGATCAAAAATCGGATAAAAATAAAATTTATTTTTAATTGATTTTTCACTTAAATATGATGTTAAAGGTGGAGATCTACTATTTCTATGTTATAACCAGATGAAAATATGATGAAATCTGTAAAAAATGAGTCAAAAAAGCTGGCTGCCATACACAGGGATTCGATTAGCAAACCTTCAACAAACTGAGCCATCAAATATTTCGGTAAAACATTTTATATAAACATAAACATTAGATATTTTATTATTTATTATAAACAATAATAAAAATCCCTAAAACTAGTCTCCGATTTAAATTCGATTTTCCGATTAATCGCTAGGCCCTCCCTCACCGTCTGACTAACGCTTAACAATTTTTAAAACGGGGTTGCATCATTGCCAATGTTGTGCGTTTTATTAAAGTATTTAGTCGTACCTGCTCTACGTTGACTAAATCATCTATATAACTATCGAATAGATATATAGATGATTTTTTGGTTATAGACTAATGACATTTAATTTAGGTCTATCATAATGTACGAGTTAGTTTGATTTTTGGTAATTAAGTATAGTATAGATTTAGTTAATTATAGTAACATATAAAATCAATTATAGATTTTTGGTAACATTTAAAAAATAAAGAAATCTGTCGACTTAATTAAAACGAAAATATGTAATTTTTCTTTCACTTTTATTTAATTTTATACTTAAATTATGTGATTTTTTTTCCCCACTATCTCCCTAATCGTCCACTTCTCATACATGTGTTTGTTTCGTATTTGAAACCAATTGTCTAAGAAACGTAGTGAAGAAATATGTATAAGATATACATATTTAAACCCTCGATAGAACAGTAGAAGTGTATCATGAAGTGTATAACACTTGCCAAAAATTAACAAAAGGAAGAAACATTTACAAGTTCAACTATCTTGTCTTCACCGGATAAGGAAGTGGAAGAATGTACCACTAAAAAGTTCCGCGTCGGAAGCACTCAGTGATAAAGTGAAACTGACATGCGATTTACATTAAAAATACCAAACTGTCTTGTCCATTTCTACGGACATTGCTAGCTAATGGAAGCCAGCTACATATGTATCTCGCTTTCTCCTTTGACTTTTCATTTTCTTGAGTTCTTCTCTTCAAAACGAGATGCGTCTATAAGTTTTGCACATATATT
This sequence comes from Camelina sativa, assembly GCF_030686135.1. Taxonomy (NCBI): domain Eukaryota; kingdom Viridiplantae; phylum Streptophyta; class Magnoliopsida; order Brassicales; family Brassicaceae; genus Camelina; species Camelina sativa. The sequence goes on along the minus strand of NC_141891.1, from coordinate 3,254,965 downwards.
AGTCGCTGATCAAATACGCCATTATCTTATTCAGCACTAAAATGTCTAGATTCAAGAATGTAGACAAGATTGGTCGACCCATCTCTACACCGTCCACATTTCCATAGGAATTCTTTGTTCAAACAAATATATACTTTAATTTATCTGAACAAAACGGAACATGATCAAGCTCCAGAATCTTAAACAAAACTGAAAAATTTATGGGATCTAACGTTTATTTAGGTTTGAGATTTCTCATAACTATATATCACATGTTTTTTTAACCTTTTGGCAACAAAAGAACTATAATTCTATTGGTTAAGCATTTTGTTTTAATTAGTTACAAACTCTCTCATTTTTTTATAAAATTCACATTCATATAAAAATAATGAAAGTAATTTAGATCATAAAACTTGGTCAGCTATAGCAAGCGTGAGGTATTAGCTAGTGTTTTTAATTTTATTTTAAACTTGAGGTAATACATATATAGTGCTATTAAATAAATATTGTGTGGACAAGCGAATTCGAGTTTTGGTAAAGGAAAGAAATGGTCGTATGTGTCAACACTACGTGCCACTTTTCATGCAATAACATGCAAAATCAGGTCAGCCATTTGGAATAAAATAACGATAGTTTTCACTATGATAAGAGTAAACGGGAAGGCACAATAGACCACTATCCCAAACTTTAATCTGCTTCCACCTCATCATGGGACCAATCAATACACAAATCGTAAAATATAGGTGTGTATATATATATTCCAACCACTCCAATATGAAGTGTCTCTGATTGCGACTTCGTACTATATATATAAGCGATATACAGAGTGAAGCAGCTTAATTAAACTGAATATTATGTTAACAAGACTTAAGATAGACAATAATAAGATGATTAAGGCGAATATAGTGAGCGTGATTCTGTTGATGCATGCCATTGTTGGGTTTCCATTCCATGCGAGAGGCTTAAGTATGACTTACTACATGATGAACTGCCCTTTCGCCGAACAGATTGTGAAGAACAGTGTTAACAATGCTCTTCGAGCCGATCCAACATTAGCCGCGGGTCTTATCCGTATGTTGTTCCACGACTGTTTCATTGAGGTAACGTTCTCTCTCTCTCTCCATATTCTCATTAATCGTGTGTTTTACTTTAAAAATTTTTTTGGAAAACTTAAGTTTCCTTTTGTCCTATTAAGGGATGTGACGCGTCGATTCTGCTAGATTCAACAAAAGATAACACCGCGGAAAAGGATTCGCCTGCGAATCTGAGTCTACGTGGCTACGAGATCATAGATGATGCAAAAGAGAAAATCGAGGATAGATGTCCTGGAGTTGTATCTTGCGCAGATATTATTGCCATGGCGGCTAGAGATGCTGTCTTTTGGGTAATTAAGCGAATTAAGATTTTGAACCCTTGATTAAATATATTAAAAGATGATTTGTGTACTTAATCTAATAAGTAGTTGGAATTATTAGGCTGGTGGTCCATACTATGACATACCAAAAGGAAGATTTGATGGTAAAAGATCGAAGATAGAAGATACAAGAAATTTACCTTCACCTTTTCTCAATGCATCCGAACTCATTCAAACTTTTGGCCAACGTGGCTTCACTCCACAAGACGTTGTTGCTCTATCTGGTGAGTTCTTTTACATCACTCCTGGATTCCATACGTATACGCGTATGTGTATATATATTTCTACTAGCTATTAGTATTTACCTCTATAAAGGAGAATAAGTGGAATGGAGCTTTAGCTCAATAAAACTTCAGAGAGAAAATATTTTTTTATTAATTTCATATTTTATAGTTATAGTTATTGTTTACAATTACATTTTTGGTGGATAAATTTGTTCATGTTTATCTTCGTAATAACTTCTGTAATATATAAAATAATTTTATTCACATCACTTGGAATGAAAGCCGTATAATATATATGTTTATCAAGATTCAAGACAATGAATGCTCCAGAATCTGTTTTGGTTTTAACTTGTGGAATATAATATAGGAGCACATACCCTAGGAGTTGCACGATGCTCCTCCTTCAAGGCTAGACTTACCGTCCCAGACTCTTCAATGGACTCGACTTTTGCAAACAGTCTTTCCAAAACTTGTAGTGCGGGTGACAATGCAGAGCAACCCTTTGATGCGACCCGCAACGATTTCGACAATGCTTACTTCAATGCACTCCAGAGGAAATCAGGAGTCCTCTTTTCGGACCAAACCTTATTCAACACTCCAAGGACCAGGAATATCGTTAATGGCTATGCTTTTAACCAAGCAAGGTTCTTCTTTGATTTCCAACAGGCCATGCGCAAAATGAGCAATCTTGATGTTAAACTTGGCTCTCAAGGTGAAATCCGTCAAAATTGTCGGAGCATTAACTAGCCTAGGCCATATATATAGCTATGATTTATGTATTTTCATGCTCCCACTTTTAACTATATCTCCTCTATCATATATATGAATCATGAATCTTCTATATCCTCCCATGTAAAATTGTGGGTTTCAGATATCCATCAAAGCATAAAATACTAGGTGATCTTGTATTTAATTTATGTTTATGAGCTGTTATCTCACAAGAATTGAGAATTAGTAAAATATGGTTTGTATATATATCTAAAAGAGTAATAAAAGTGTATCTATCTATGAGAGTAAAATAAGTGAATATATACATACCTACATCTAATCTCGGTTGAACAAATCTCCGGACGTATAAATCACAAGATAACACAGAAGGGGCCTTAAAATGTCTAAAATTTGATATAAATGTGTAATATGTTAAACTCATGTAGCGAATAAACCGAAGACGAGACCTGACGCAGGGGGTCAAGAACAGTTAATGAGATACAAATGTGAATCAAGAAGTTACAACAATTGTCAAGTAACTTTAATGACATGTGTTTGGGTTTTTAGCTTTCAACAACATTCAAATCCCTTTTTCATATAACACTTACAAACCCAATCTGATCCTCATGTATTCACTTAAGAACCAATAATAATATGCAGAAGGAGAAACTAAAACCCTCAATAAATACACCCAAAAAGAAAAAGAAAAAAAGACAGAGAAAGCATCCGTGGTCGAATCCTATCTTGGACCCGAGGGGTATTCGTTTTCGATCTGGGAAGTGGAATCGCCAATGATCCAGCCAGACACGGCTGGATGATGCGTTGGGTAGTTGAAATCTTGTCTGAACATTTCCTCCTTTTGCCATTCTTCCCATCTCTCAGCTAAACCATCTCCTTCAAGCATTCTTACAACTTCAGACATTTTGGGTCTTTCCATTGGTGAACTCTGAGTGCAGAGCAGAGCCACTTGGATTAGTTGCTCCACTTCTTCGTCTATGTAATTACCCTGAAGATCAACATCTACTAGTGCTTCCAACTTCTTCTCTTTTAACAACCCTTTCACCTGTTGGATGGTACCAAACAAACACTCCTAGTTAACACAAAGAGAGAAGCAACACACATCATTAAAGTATACAAGTGGGAAACACATATGTTTATATACCCAGTCTAGTAGCATGACATCATCGTCATTCGCAAGGCGAGCAAGATCAAAAGCCCTTTGTCCAGTGATGAGCTCAAGAAGCATGACTCCATACCCGAACACATCTGTTTTCTCTGATGATTTCCCTGTAGAAAGATACTCAGGGGCAATATGACCAATTGTACCACGCACTGCAGTTGTCACATGTGTGTCTTTGTAGTCCATGAGTTTTGCGAGTCCAAAGTCACCAACCACTGCTTCAAACTCTTCGTCCAACAATATATTTGCAGCTTTCACATCTCGATGAATGATCTTTGGGTCGCAATGATCATGTAAATATGCAAGCCCCCTTGCTGATCCCAACGCAATACGCTGTCTCTTTGGCCAATCAAGTGGTGGCTGGGACTCAGGCCGTTCTACAGAGAAGACAAAACATAAGATTACTACATATTTAACGATCAACTTAAAACCAGTTTCCCTTGTCAGTCAACTTAGCAGAGCTATATCTACTATGGTAACCCCAACTAAGAAGAGAGCATTTAGGTTAAAAAAAACAACATTGCAAAGATATATTGCAGTAACTGGAAGACAAAGAAAAGAGCAAAAGATGAGAGATACCTCTTAAACAAGAGGCAACACTTCCATTCGCCATGTAGGGATAAACAAGTAATCTTTCGGTTGGAGTCATGCAAAATCCACGAAGCCGAAGCAAGTTTCTATGAACCGCCATACTGATCATCTCAACCTCAGTTTGGAACTGCAGTTCACCACCTTGGGTACGCTCCTCTTTCAGCCTTTTAACCGCCACTAAAGTACCATCGGCTAGCCGTCCTTTATAAACTTTACCAAAACCACCTCTACCCAGTATGTTCTTGTTGCTAAAATTATCTGAAGCAACTTGTAGTTCACGCAATGAAAACCTCTTGAGTTGTCCTAAATGAACCTCTGGGTCCTCTTCAGCTGCAAAACACGGTAAGAAAAAAAAATCAGCTATTGATGTCTCAATAAGAAAACACACAATGCAAGCTTCGCTAACCTGGTACATCAAAGAAGTGGTCCTGTGGTTTCTTCCTTCGCCACCAAGCAAGTGCAATGGCCGGAACAGCAAATAGAAGTGCAGCACCAGCAGCAACTCCTCCCGCAATTGCTCCAGTAATTCTATTACTCCCTGCAAGTATAATATGAAGAATTTCTTTCTTAGTACATAACAGATCGGCCTTATAAGTACCAATTCAAAGACATATACAAAATGACAAACCTGCAGGTGATGGCGGTGTAGGGGAGATAGGAGGCGGTGGAGATGCAGGAAGGGGTTTCAACTTGGTGTTGGCAAAACTGCAGACAACTTTCAAATAATTAATTCATTATTTTCTGACCTCCCCACCAAGATTTAAAATAGGAGAAAGAAGCAAAACCTGATAGGTGTGAAAAGTGAGAAGGAACCGTTAACAGGAATATCTCCAGTGAGAGGATTGTTCGAAAGATCCCTGCATTTCAAGATGATATCAGTTTTCTGACTTAATGCCAAGATTGGCCAAAACAATAATCAGAAACTTGACAAAGGAATTTGAGAGAGACAAAGTTACACTCACAGAACTTGCAGCGTCGAGACAGCAGTCAAAGACCTTGGGATCTCTCCAGATAAGCTATTGTTATTGAGACGCCTAATCACCAATAGCAAACGACCATGTCACGAATAAGTGGATACATATTAACCAGTAATGAGTTTATACTGACGAACGTAGAGCAAAAATATACATGAAAATAGACGTTGTTCGAAAATCTAATGAGCCTCTTAATACTACAGATGCGTTAACTCTCTAGATTTACAGAGCACTTACAAAATAATCACACTAACAGGATTTAATGCTTAAAGCCTAAGGCAGAAAATTAATCTTTGATAGAACGTCATCCTTCCAGAAGCATATCGGTTTCATACAAATTAAGCAAGTCAATAAACTTCCGTTGACGATCACAAAAGTGACAGACGAGTCCAACCAAACAGACAGCCACTCTGAATTCGGAACATCTTCCTGCTCCAGTGGGATTAAGTGAGTACAAGGATATCTGTAACTATAACGTTCTGATTCCATTTAAAAGATCTCCAGAGCATCAAAATAGACCATATGGTACAACATCCTAATTCCTAGCCTCCTAGAGAAGAGAACCAACATCTTTTCATTTAGTAAAAATAACTTAGCATCTATGTGGCCACACTACTTTCTGACTCCGGTAAATGTAACAACACATTGTACGAATAGCTTTTTAGGGAAGACAAACACGATCAAGAAAACTGAAGACGATAATTAGGCTGCTTATTAAGAACGTATTAAAAGAAGAGAGGTTAAATAAGGGAGCATACAAGAAACGGAGTTTCTTAAGCCGGCCGAGAGTTGATGGGATAGGACCGCTTAAATTGTTCAAGTAAAGATCCAAGCTCACCAATTCCGTCAAACTTCCAAGCTGCTCAGGGATTGTCCCAGTAATGTTATTGCTATAAAGCTCCCTGTCATTACACGTCTCTAACATTAATTTGTATAACTACTTCACCACTAATATATGATAATGCAAAATTATACAGTTATATGGAACACTTTCACATTTTTTACCACAATACACCAAAAGCTAAAAGCCGAGTTTTTTTGTAAGAAGAGAAGACTTACAAGTACTGCAAGTTTGGAAGCTGACCAAGTTGCATGACGAGCTGTCCAGACAGATTCGCATTCCCAAGGTCACTGAGCAAAACATAGGAAATTCTGAGTAGATGCGAAGAGCCAAAAACATCATGGGGCTACTAAACTATATAGAGAAAGAAACTTACACACGTGTAACACTATTGTCACTATTACAAGTAACATGAAACCATGTACATGGAGTAACAAGAGTAGCATCCCAACTTTGAAGCACCTTGTTAGGGTCGGCTAAACTGTTTTTCAATGCACTGAGAGCATCACCTACAATTAACCAAAGCCAAAAAAAAAAAGAAAACTCAAATTACTATCAACCTTCGCAATCATCAAGGGTCACAACAATATAACTCAAGAGCTGCAAAACAAGTAGCTTAAGTTAAAGTGTCCTCCTTTTAGGCTAGAACAAGTTATCACAAGGATCCAGTAATGTAATCTTAACCTAATAAAACTATGTAAACCAGCCAAATTCGCAGTAGTCAACAAGAATGAAATATAAAAGAGAAATGAGGAAAAAGGGGGAAACCTTCGGCGTTGCCCGCAGCTCTGAGAACCAAATCCAAAACCAAAATCAGCCAAAAGAAGCCAGGAATCAATCTTCGTTCCATTATATCCAAGTTGTTCCACAGATTAACCAACAAAAAACCCTAAAATACTACTTCACCGATATAAACATCAGAGAAAGATCCATCATTGTTTTTTCACACACCCCTCGAAAAAAGAAAGGATCTTTACATCCCAGATTAAGCCTACTACTACCACACAGAAAAGGAAACCCCAAGAATAAGAGAAAAGCCCTCAACGCGTATTCACCCGTTGACTTAATTTGAAGAAGAGAAAAAAAGAAAAACCAAATCGAAGGGAAATTAGAAAAAAAAAAAAAAAAAAAAAAAACGGAAGCTAGATTTTCCGATATTGAAACGCCGAGATCGCTGACCGTTGACTCAAGAGAGAGGAAAAGCCCAGTTTTGAGAAAACGAAAGAGGAAGAGGAAGGTGAAGAAGAAGATATTGATATTCCTGGAAAAATAAAATACTATTAAAAAAAAATAACAGAGATGAGCAAGGAAGACGAAAAATTTGTTGAATAGAAAAAAAGATTAAGACAACAAACAAAAAAAAGGTTCTTAATTTACTGGGGGGGTTGAGTTGAGTAGTTTGGTCTCTCTACAGTGAAAATTAAAAGGGAAAAGTAAGAAACGAGAAAACGACAAAGTGATGATGACGTGGAGCATTTTCAAAAGCTTATTTTTAAGCTAGTCAAAGTCAAAGACGCACGACTTCATTCGGAATCATGTTTGTTATGTTATAGTATGTTCTTTCCCTTCATGTATCCATCATCCATCCATGGGTTATGATGATAGTGATGTACCATCATCAGACACTTAATTTTTATCGGCCCATCTCAGTTTTCCTTTCTCTTTCATTTTGGGCTTCTATTGTTATTTGGGCTTTGATCAAACTAGTCCATTTCTTTCAAACAAATGAAACAAAATGGGACTTGTTGAAAATGTTAGATTTTATGGAGATTTGAAAGAATATATATATATATATATATATATTAGGATAGAAAAGATTGATTTTTCTTTCTTCATTCCATGATATAATTACAAAAAAAAGAAAGAAAAAAGTTGACATTCTTGTTTCATATAAAGAAGGGTATATATATATATATATATATATATAGGTTACTATCATCAAACATCAACCAATAAAAGAAATTTAAAATAAGTTGAAAATAATCACATACGGACATGAAACTGTGTGTGGTTTTGCCAGCAATTAAAAATACGGACACATTACCTAGTTTTGTCATAAAAAAACAAAACAAACAACCAGTCACAACACTACAAGAAGACCTATTTTAAAGGCCCATAGATTAAAACTTAAAAAGACTTCCAAAATCTGACAGAGATTGTGTAATAATAACACCTCACAATCGTATCCCCGTGATGAATCCATCCATCATCATATATAAATTATTTCTCAAGATTTTCACTTTTCTCCTTCCTTACCTTTGGCTTTTGGCCCTTCACATGCACACCTTGTGTCTGTGTATACACATTTTCCTTTTTTGCTTTTATTACATCTTATTAGAGGTAAGGTATCTATCTATTACATCTAATTTAATCATTGCGCACACATGCAAATTCTTCTCGCCAACTATCAAAAAGTTATACTTTAGTGTTCTTCTGTTCGTAATCATCTGTGTTCTTCATGGGCTATTAATAAGTTCCTCTGTTTCGCAAAAAAAAAACAGAATGGAATCGGAGAAGAAGCCCACCACGGTATTGAGCGCAATTACAAGACCATCGTGGGCGTTTCTTCTCCTTGTTTTCACCGTCTTAGCCATTCTCTCTCTCCAAATCTCTTCCAATTCTTTCTTACCTCTCTGGATCCCGACTTCTTCTCAATATGACCCGGTTTCCTGCTCCGGGTTTTTTAACCACGACCCGTCTCCCAACCGGATCGTCATGTCGATCACCGATTTCGGCGGCGTCGGAGATGGTAAAACGTCGAACACGGCTGCTTTCCGTCGCGCCGTTGGGCACCTTGCAGGTTTTGCGGCGGAGGGTGGTGTCCAGCTCAATGTCCCAAAAGGCACGTGGCTCTCTGGAAGCTTCAACCTTACTAGCAATTTCACGCTCTTTCTCGAACACGGCGCTGTGATTTTGGGATCCAAGGTACCATTTTTTAAAAAAAAAATTATATTTACAATTCTATAACACAACATTGATAAAGTTTTCGTTTTTATGTTGTTGTTGTTGTTGTTTGGTTCTGAACAGCTTAAAGAGTATTCAATTCGTTAATGTTTCTGTTGAGCATTTGATGATTGATCTGTGATAATCCAGAATTGGGGTTTTGTGATTGATTTTTGATTAAATGGTTCATAAAGTAGCACTATTGATTACACTAATCACGGCCAGTGGTTAAAATGGACCCACCATGGTTTGATACACCAAACAAAAGCTGTTATTTTTCTGAGTGGAAATCTTGTTGATTATAAATGGATGGACTAGTTGAAATCAATAATCACTGTTTTGCATGACTGGAAAGGACCGTAGGACTTGTTTAAAATGAAGGAATGTGCTTATTATGTCAGTCAATAGTAGCTGTAAATAAAAATTAAAGTCTGGGGAGAAGTGAAAGAAACCATTTTTTTTATATAATTAGATTCCAAGAAAGTTTAGATGTATAGACAACTTTTGTCTGAAGCATGTTCATGTACAAATTAGATCTAATCAGATTACTTGTGTTGTCTCTTCTTATATATTAAACTAAATTACTCCTTGGTTTTGCTGTCAAGTTTTGATTTTGTTTAAAAATTTGTCTGCTAGTGTGTATTAGCACATTTTCATGTGTACTAATACAGATACTTTCTCTGCTTCTTTTTCATTCTTATTTATACGTTGTATTACAATTTTTTTGTGTGGGATTATGGTTTGATAGGACATAGACGAATGGCCAATAATAGAGCCATTGCCTTCTTATGGAAGAGGGAGAGAGAGACCTGGTGGTAGACACATTAGCCTCATTCATGGAGATAATCTCACAAATGTTGTCATTACAGGTATTTTGCTCTTTCATCGTCGCCTGTGCACTTATTATATTTGTTTATCACTAGCTGGAGGAGCTTCTTGTGTGGCCTGTTGGGTTTTATTGAACAATGTGGCCTGCTTTCTTTGCTTTGTTAAGATTATTAACTTCAATGTCTCTCATTCTTTGACATGAATTAAAATTCTAGTATCCAATCCAAATTATAAGTATTTGGTGTTTGCTTAATGCTTCTAAATTGTTGGTAATCTGATTAGCATCAGCAATAAGTAAGTAGATACAGAGACAGTTTGAGAAAAGGATGATTTCAGATTTTTTTTTGGGTCTCACTGTTTTTGGGGTTTTATGGTTTAGAAGAGTTTGGAGTTATCTAGATTTAACTTCTTGGCTTTTGGAAAAATTCTGCAGGAGAAAATGGGACAATAGATGGACAGGGGAAAATGTGGTGGGAGTTATGGTGGAACAGAACATTGGTGCATACAAGAGGCCATCTTATTGAGCTCAAGAACTCTCATAACATACTCATCTCTAACCTCACTTTGCTCAATTCTCCTTTCTGGACAGTCCATCCTGTTTATTGCAGGTTCTTAGTTACTTCCAACTATTTTTCATGCGTTTATGCTGCTGTGTCACACAAGTGTGCATGGTTCGTTGACACCCCTGGAACTTTTGTTTTGCAGTAATGTTGTTATTAGAAATATGACTATCCTTGCTCCGATGAATGCTCCTAACACCGATGGTATAGATCCAGGTACATAATCTCTACTCTGTATTACCCTTTTATCTTGTGTAAATCACCCTTGCTTAGGCCTTGGTTGTATCAAATGGCAAACTCTGTGTGCGTTTTAGGCGTAAATTAGTATTTGAAACGATTAAAGCCTATCTTATATCTCTGAATAATATTGCAGACTCTAGCACCAATGTCTGCATTGAGGACTGTTACATCGAAAGTGGTGATGACCTTGTAGCTGTAAAGAGCGGTTGGGACCAGTATGGAATGGCTGTGGCACGTCCAAGTTCAAACATTGTAATCCGAAGGATCTCTGGTACTACTCGCACATGTTCAGGAGTTGGAATAGGAAGTGAGATGTCTGGTGGGATTTTTAACATAACCGTCGAAGATATACACGTTTGGGATTCTGCAGCTGGGCTCCGTATAAAAACAGATAAAGGAAGAGGCGGGTACATTTCGAACATCACCTTTAATAATGTGTTATTGGAGAAAGTAAAAGTTCCAATCAGATTCAGTAGTGGTTCAAACGATCACTCGGACGACAAATGGGATCCGAAAGCTCTTCCTAGAGTAAAAGGGATTTATATTAGCAATGTTGTGAGTCTGAATTCAAGAAAGGCCCCAATGTTGCTAGGTGTTGAAGGCACGTCGTTTCAAGACATATGTTTGAGAAATGTTACGCTTCTCGGGTTACCGCAGACCGAGAAATGGAAATGCAAAGATGTTTCAGGCTACGCTAGTGGCGTATTTCCTCTGTCATGTCCACAGTTGTTGCAAAAGAAAGGTTCAGTATCTCAGTGTGTTCATAGATGAGTTTTTTTTGAGATTTATTGAGAATTTCCATGTGATGATGATAGAAGAGGCCATGAGTTTGAGCAATGTTTTTTTTGGGGCGAAGAGTCATGGTCACTTTGATAAATGTCATCTTGGTTATTCCTTTTTAACACGATTTTTTGGTTCTTGTTTTGTGAATCTTGATTCTTTTTATACATACACATTGTGTAACGAAATATACTTTGAATTATTCCATAAAGATTTTGCTTATTCATTATTGTTACCGTGATTGTCATTGTCTTCCACGGAGCGTTTGTATTTCACCCACTACAAAAAGAATTGCGTTTAGGTGCATGAAAGCGTCGTCGTAGGTCAATGAGTTTGTTTTTCGACATAACGTAAAGAGTTAGTCTTGGAATGATTATTTCAAGCCATTGTTTTGTGCGTTTAAGAACAGTCAAATGAATTCTCTTTCTGTTATGTAAATTTGATAAATTAACCATTTGCAAAATGTTCAGATCTTTGAATGAATATGTATAGTTAATATAATCATTTTACAATTGGCAATATATTTAAAAAATTGGTAAATTATCTAAAATAATTTTGATGGTCGACAATAATCCCCATGCTACAGTTCATCATATTTGGTTGAAAAATTGTCGGTGGCATTATTTAATTTCACCAATTACAACAAGATGATTTCTTTGTTTATTATAATATGTCAAATACATGTGATTTTCCATCGTAACAGGTTACATACGAGACCTTATAAACTTCTCATTTCTGCAAATACGTACGTCTCCCAATGTCCATGCATATTGTATTTTCTTCATTTTCGCAAATCACATTTAAAAAAAAATCGAATAAAAATGAAATACCAAAATCGTAAGTTTAACGAGTCTGACGTACACTGCAGAGTAACAATGAAAAGAATGAGGCGATATCCTTTTAAGCTCAGCCTAATTAATTTAAGATTCAGCTTGTTAACTGTTATAACACCCTAAATATATTCGTCGTGGTCGAGGAATAGGGTATTAGCTCGATAGACGACACAAGCTTAATCGTGATGCAATTGGTTAAACTTGAAAAGAAAAGCTTCTTATAATTAACACCGGAAACAAACAAAAGAATTATAAAAATGTATTGTTTATTTGATTCACAGGTAGATACATGACTAGATTAGCTTTAAAAGATATGTAACCAGGTATATGTCTCCCTCAGATATTATTGAATACAGCTAACTTGCATAATTTTATGCTAATTGTGTAGGCTATATATTATATATTATACTAATTTAGCAGTCGACAAAACTAGATGACCGCAGCGAATATCTATATATATATATATATTGGTTTTTAGCACGTCCGTAAAACAATAGCAGACAAGAAATTGATTTATCCTTTTGCCCAACACCATGCAAGTGTTTGTGTAGTTTTTTATTTTAAAAAAAACAAACAAAATTGTTATTATTTGTGTTGTGACGGTCTAATGTAACTAACGCACTAAAAATTTCATATTATATAACATATGCATTCTGATACAAGCTCTCATATAGATTCAAGTTTCACCACGTCCAATACATTAATTAGCGATTTGCTAATTAGTCTCATGTATGTAACTCTACACCCTATAGGCCCATATACCTATTTGTTACATGATTCTGTTACATGATGCCTATACATATTTGTTATTTGATTCTGTATAAAACAGCAAACCATGCAATATACAAACACCCATATATATACGTACCAATGTAAGTGCATGTAATACACATATACCTATACATATATACACCTAATTAAGTATATGATATAGATTTGATGAATGGATGAAAAACGAGAGTTGTAATTGATAGAAGATCAATATGAGAGTTTAAGGAAGCAAAAGGCTGAAAATGATAGCTAACCCCTACTGATATAAACCTTAAAATCTCTAAGGTGTGATATAACAACCTAAGAAGTTAATCCGACACCAAGAAAATCAATGAAAGTAACATTGTTCTTCCCAACATCATTTTCCTTAGATGGTCCATCTTCACCTGAAGTCTTGTTATTATCTGGTGTTGCTTCGTGAAATGTGTGATTGTGATGATCTACCAACTCTTTCGACGTTCTCCTCTCAAGAAAAACTTCGTGGCGGACATTAGAGACTGATGAAGATCCAAATTGATCATTTCCAGGGGATGGAACAAAAGAGCAAGGCCAGAGACCGCGTCTCTTATCCTTTTGATACCTCCATAGCCCAAACTGGGATCTATTAAGCCTTGTAACACTAGAACTAGGGCTCAAAACATTATGCCAAGTTTGGCTTAACGTAGAAGTAGCCGTGGAAGATAAGTTTTCGCGTTTGCGTCTAGCCATGATGACATGAAAATGGTTTTTGACGGAGTTGTCGGTCCTCCCAGGGAACAGTCGAGCTATGGAGGCCCAACGATTACCCTGGATCCGATGAGCTTTAAGAAGTCTCTCTTCTTCTTCCTCGGTGAAAGGTTTCTTGGTGATGTTTGGATCAAGTTGGTTGTACCATCTCAATCTACAGCTTTTCCCTATGAATCCATATATCACTCAGTTATATATAAAACACATAGATCTACTACAAACGATACATATATATAAATATATTTGGGTAATATATCAAAAAATATGAATTATTACCTGATCTTCCATAGAGATGTTGAGCAATAAAATTCCAGTTCTTGGGACCGTACTGTTCCACGAGTTGCCGGAGATTGTCGTCTTCAACAGGTCTCCAGTGACCTCTCTGGCAACTCGGCTTCTTATTATTATCAAAACTGTTGCTTCCTCTAGACATTTCCATGGATGCTATCTCCATCTCCACCTATATCAAACCAAGCAATTGTTGAAGAAAGAGGTATAGATAAAATAGTCTAAGGTGAAATGATAAAAAGGATGAAAAATAATACAAAGAAGAAGAAAAAAAAAAAGGAATAAAAAAGAGAGGGTTGGTCTTGGTTCTCTTCTCTTCTCTAGGGTTATGGATGATAAGTCACTTTTATTCTTTTTACAAGACACCCTAATCTTTTATGTAATATAATTATTATACTCATCCAAACAAAAACTCTTTTAAAATACCAAATTTACTTCGTTTTACTAGTTCTTAATTAGTCTTACACTATAGATTTGTACGTACTATACCAACATCAGCCTAATTACGTACTTATGTACGTTCTCTATACATGCTTATATATTTATATTCTCACCCTTTTTTTTGTAGAGAATATTAACTCTGGTAAGCAATTTCTAAAAATATTTTATATGACTGACTTCGCGATGTATATGCATCTTACGAGGTAAGATATTAACCGTTTTCAAGAAAAGCTAGTGATGTTGATGATTTTGAACTCAAACAGCCATACTAGCTACATTAGTTTGGAACCAACTTTATTCTTATTGTTTTCCATTGCATCCCACCTACCTAATTGTTCGTTTTTTTCGGAGAAGCAACGATTATAAATAAACAAAGGACAAGTCTTGAATATGTATATACACAAACATGACACATATATTTATAGCAGCCATCACCTTTGGTTGCTGTAAATAGACATGTTACTATACCTCTACAAGTTAAGCAAATAAGCATAATATAATATTTTTGTTACACTAAGGTGCGGCTGATAAAACATGATCATAGATGGTGTTATTTTAATATCATCGGATTCGTGCAATGATATGAAGACATATTTTGTTGTGCGTATTTCACTTTGACGAAGTATAGTCAAAAAAGGTGGCACACATAATTTAGACGACTTTCTTTATTTTCCCTTCGGAAAACAGAGTTTACTAGTATTCAACTCACGTCTAAACATATCGTCTTCGCTCTAACCTGAGAATCAATGAAGATTCAAAACCCAAAATTTAGGCTTTAACTACAATAGAACTATATGATCACAATAGTTTACAAAATTCTTAGCAAATCTCGACTTCTTTCATTGCCTCTTTATATGCTTTCACTTTTTTTCGATTAAGAAAGAAAAATTCTGTAACAGAAGAAGTTATGAACCAATTTGATCAATGTACAGGGATTGTTTGGCCTTAATGAAATCTGAGATGGTGGCTGCGTCACCATGCCTGATCACTCTCCCGTTCTCCATATACACAGCTCCATCCGCATACTCCAGCTCCTCTAACCGATGTGTCACCCATAATGCCGTCACATCTCCTTTCTTTGCATTTATCAGATCTTTCACAGCTTTGATCACACCCATCTGCAGAACAGAACAAAAAACCCCGAGAAAACAATACACATCGATTCAGAGAAGCTCAACACAAGTTACTCACTTCCAATGTCTACCATACAACAAGATCAAATTAGCTGATGTTATAATATTCTAATTACAGAAGGGTAGTCTAACAGTATTACTAGTGTTTTTTAACAAGCATTTTGTCTTACCTGGTCAGACTCATCTAGGAAAGTTGTGAGCTCATCCAACAATAGCACTTTGCAAGACTCAGCTAAAGCACCAGCAATGGCAACTCTTTGTTTCTGACCACCACTAAGAGTTTGAATCGGTCTCTAGAAACAATACCAGAATAAAAAAATATTTCTTAAATGGAACTAGCACACATAGAGATAACTTACTGTTATGCAGTTCAATATAAGCCTACCTGCATATAATCACGCATACCAACTGCATCCAAAGCTTTAATCACTCTAGACTTAACTTCTTCCTGATCCATGTCATGATACTTGCCAAGACCGAATGCCACATCAGCTTCTACTGTAGGCATAACTACCTGTGATGAAAAAGAAGGTGTTCAAATGTGGCCAGAATGAGCGTAATTATCTTAGCAAATCCAATTTTTACTAACTGATCTGCCTTAGCAGTGGCAACAAATTGATTCTTTCTAACGTTATTAACAAAAACTAGAAACATTGCTTTATTTTCAAACAAATTAAGGGTTTGGATCAAGACTGTATGTAATAAGGAAAAAAGGAAGCTTAACCACAAAGCAACTCAACCATAAAACAAAAATACAAATCAAAGATGGAGATAAAAGTATGATCCTTTACCATCTAAACGAAACAGTAGTCACATTGCAAGAGCAACAAAACTAACCTGATGATCAGGATTCTGAAATACAAAATTCTTTGGTTTCTCCACAAAGACAGTACCGCTGGTTGGATTCACTACACCGGCTAAAATCTGTAGAGTTCCAAGCAGTTCATGAAGATTAAACACTGTATCTGGCATTTGTTAAGTATAATCTATAAAACCAACTGATAGTAACCAAGAGTGACATATAGCAAACCTAGTCTACACAGACGACTTAAGAACAGTGAGAGTTCATTAACAAAAGCTTGAGTCTTTACTCTGCAAATGCAATGATTCAAGGAAAAGAAGAGATGTAGGAAGAGAGAGAGAGAGAGAGAGAGAGGAGAAAGACCTTCAAAAGAGTAGATTTCCCACAGCCATTGGGACCAAGAATCATCCACAATTGTCCACAAGGAATTCGAAAGGAGCAATCTCGGAGAATAGGAACAGAGATCCCTTGTCTTGTACTAGCAGAGAAACAGAGATTCCGACACTCAACGGCGGCATCATCGGAGAATTTGATTCTGTAACTACCGGAAGAAGAAGAAGAAGAAGAAGAAGAAGAAACACTCGATGATATTGAGCGAAGAGGCAAGAGACGAGGAGGTGAAGCTGCAAATAAACAGTGACCACTCATTTCTCTAAAGGATTTTTCAAGAATTCGCCTTTAATTACTTGCAATTGCAGCTTTCTTCTTCTTCTTCTTCTTCCTCGCAACACCATAAAAATTACAGCTTTCTTCTTCTGGTTCGTGTATAGAACGCTCTCTCGCCTGGTTCAATCCCAGCTAATCTGGTTTTCGGTTCGATTTTTTTCGGTTTGGTTTGGTTTTGATACGGTCTAACTTTTGTCTAGAATTATACGTATTATTTTTTTTTTTTTCTTGAGAAAGTAAATTGAACGGTTTTTAAATTGTGCCAATTAAAAAAAAAAATTTAATTTGTTAAGTTCCGATTCCGATATTTTTCAAAAATATCATAGCTTAAAAAAATTACGCATAATTATAAGTGTCAAGTAAATCATAATTTTTGCATCAAAATGGTGGAAATTATGAGATTACGGTAAACTGAAGCTAGACGTTTTGATTTCATAAATTACATAATCATAAATTTTATTTCGAAACATCAATACTGGGATTTGACGCACAAAAAGTTCAACTATAAAAATCATTTATATAACAAAAAAGAAAAATTGAATTTTAGTAAGAATTATGTTTTCTTAAAATTGGAAGCTGATTCTTCTGCCGATCTTGTTGACTTGGCTCCACCCTTTAGTTATGTTTTTCTTCTCAAATTTATCGGAACAATTTATTTTTGTTGTGTGGTTAATATATACTACGACTCTACGAGTGGTGGATAAGTGACAGCAAAAGAACATAATTAGACCAAAAAAAAAAAAAAATTTATCTCCAAGCAGTAGAGATAATATTTATCAAAACATGAGGTCAACTACCTTGTTTATCTCTTCTTGTATTTTCATCTGTTTGATTCTAATCCATATTGAAGGTACAGCAGTAGTATGTTATTTATACAAAATTAATCTATTGTATTACTATATATTCTATAAGCTAAAAATTTGTTTTGGTTGATAAAAAAATTTAGATGTGGAAGTGGAAGCAGCTGGAGCACCTCCCCAAGACTGTTGGGATCTCTCATCACATTTCCTGGAAAATGTGGTTCTCATCTCATGGTAAGAAGAAATGCTTTAAAGAAATGGAAGCTAAAATGAAACAACGTTTTCTTCAATGCACATGTAAGAACTTGGAAGATGAACCCAAACTTAACCACCTACGGATGAACATGACTGCATTTGTCAAAGAGAGAATCCCTACGTACGAATGTAATATGTCCGACCTTAGATATTTTAGAAATATATATCAGCCATCATACTATAAAAAGTTACTTGTCGATGAATTAATTGATAAGAAAACTACGAACGTATGTTTTTTGGTGTTGGATGTTGACACATTCCAAAACTTCTTTTGTATAATCAATATCAGTAATGTAAGAATAAAATTTGCTGCTTTTGACTGTTCAAATCTATATGTAGAATTTCCCTTCAAAAGGCCTTTACCATCTTTTGTATTTTCCATTTTAAGTTTAAACTCATTTTGGTTGTTTAGTAAATGTTTTATTCCATTTTTCATTTTTGCATGACAGTTACGTATATACGTTGCTTCAAGTTCTAATGCTTTAAGTTTAATCTTCTCACATTCTAATTTTTCCATCACATGCAAAAGACAAATAACAATTTTTAGACCTTGTCTTACTGGTGCCACTATCGATTTTGGCTTTAGATATTGAGATAATGTATTAAGATTCAAGGCTTTTGATATCATATTGTTGGTTTGTAACTCAATATAAGCCCTACTAAGCCCATGAGATCAAAACAAAATAAGTTCTCGCATCAAAAATATTGACTAGGATCAACCGATCAAATATAAATTACGCTTTCAGATAAACTTTAAGATGATGTATGTATATCGTAAATTAAAATATTTTCAACAGTACTGATGATGACTTGAGAAAAATATATACGCTTCAATATTCAAATATTTATAGGTCTTAAAGAGTAGTAGAGGAAAACTGATAATGATAAAGATGTTGAGGTGGTTGTGTTTTTCCCCACCACAGAAAAGCCGAAATGAAGATTCGAGGAGACAAGGATGGTCCGATCTGGTAAGTTTTGGACCTTTTCCCCTAAAAATATTGTATATCACTTGAGTATTTTATTTACTTTTTTTACCTAGCTATCTGCTAGATTCGTAAGTTCAGTGAAGTTTTTGATTGGTATAAGACGAGGAGGCCGAGGCTCACATCATGAATAACATGGCGTGGGTTGGTGTTCCTGTGCAATCAACTTGTGGTCCTACGGCAGATCATGAGAGTTATTTGGGGGGTTTTGTAGCCAAAATTACATCCCTGCTAAAGGACGATGCGGTTAATAGGGTTGCTCTGTGGGGCTTAGAAGGTTCTGGAAAAACGGTCATTGCAAGCACTTTGCACACCAACATTGAGAATCCAACTTTTGCTCTACAGTTTGATTTAGTGATTTGGGTTGAATGTTGTAAAAAGTTTGACTTCAGAAGGAAACTACACCAAATCGCTCGTAGATTGACCCTTTTTTACGCAGAGGATGCACCCGACGCTGTAATAGCTGGTTTAATCTTCCGCAAGTTGCAGAAATTTTAAAACGTGTCTCTTCATCCTTGATGACGCTCAGAGTTCCATCGATCTAGATCGTTTCGGTATTCCATGGAGAAATTATCAAGGAGACAATGGGGTGAGAGTCAAAATTGTTATCACCACTAGGGACCGCGGTGTGTGCCGGAAGCTGCTAGTTGATCAAACCCTAAAACTTGACTTCCTAAGCGTTGATGATGCTTGGAAGTATTTTTGCTCCCTGGTTGGAGACAATGCTACGTCAGCCACTATTGCACCCACTGCAAATCAATTTTGTAACAAACTTCAAGGTTATCCTTTTGCCATCACTGCCGTGGGGAAACTACTAGGACGATCGAGATTACCTGCCTTCTACTGGATGTTTGCTTTGCAAAACCTAAAAAGGGCAGACCATCATGCAAGATATGTTTACTCGTGAAATCATATATGCTTCTCTAAAGTTGACATATGATTGTTTGCAAGACAAAAAGATGAAGCCATGCTTTTTATTATGTGCTTCGTATCCCATGAGTTGCGTAATCAAGGTAAAAGAGCTTGTGTGCCTTATGGTGTCAAAAGGAATCATAGAAGATCGCGAGGGTTGCCAAAACGACGGCCTTGTGTTGGTCCAAGGCTTGAAAGACGTTTTGTCTTTTAGAAGACGGTCTTGGTGATGAGACGGTTACAATGCACGCAGTGATTCACGATTTCGCCCGATGGCTTATGTCCACAAACAAAGGTAACATGCATGGGTGTATTCTACAAAACATTGAGCAAGAGGTGCAGCTAGATGATCAGTCCTCCTCTCCCATGACAAACCCGTGATGATTGCTTCTCTGTTTTGAGACTATTGTCTATTTGTCTTCGTGATCTTTTCCTTGGTTTTTTTTACATAATACTAGAGGATGTTTTGGTTTCCCATGCATGGTTGGCTGAATATAGAGTTATCTGGTTTTGATTATTATTATGGATATATCCTAGCTAGGTTTTAATGATTTAAAGATGATATATCGTAAAAAAAAAAAGTTCGATCGTACTGATAAAGATTTTTCCCTTCTATAATAAACGAAGGATTCACGGCGTATACAACATCTATATATGCTTACGGATGTACAAAAACGATTAAAGGAGTAGTAGCGGAAAGTGAAAAACGAAGAGACAAAAAAAGAGAGTTAAGAAATTAGAAAGGAGCGGTAGCAATGTCCCAACCATGAGGACTCATAAACGTCATTCTTTCGTCTTCATCATCATCATCATCATCGTCATCCTTCAAATTTATGCATTGTCCTCTTTCTTCACTAGCTCTTAAACCCTCACGCGTCTCCTGTTTTTTTTTTCCCCCACATATCATCCATTAGATAACGTTACAAAAGAAACGAGAAATTGAAGAAACTTAGAGAATTAATCAAGTAAAATAATTAATACCTTTGTGAAGATATCCATAGCTTCCTCCATTGTTTTAGTTTTCATCACAAACATAGCTTCTTCTCGAGCATTTTCTATTTGATCGAGATGCAACGTCATGGGCTCTGTCTCTATGGAAGACCTTCTCTCTAACATATTCATTCTCTTGCTTACTTCCATCTCTCGGATTTAGCTTGAAGACTAACAAAACAAGTTTTTGATGAATCTCTCTCAGTCTTTGATTGATCTGATTATATATAGAAGAAAATAGTGGATTTGTTCAGGGCGTACATATGAATCTTTTTAAAAATATCTCATGCTTTTTTATAAGAGAGAGAGAAGATGCTGAATCACGTAACGTGGCGTGGAGGGGCGGATCACGGCGGTGGATTGGGAACACGTGGCGCGTGAAGGATGGTGGTGACGACGCACGTGGCGGATTGGTTTCTAAACGAGTCAAAAGAATTCGATTTTGCATGAAGATAACGTAACGAGAGACTTCTTCTACTTCTTCGGTTCTTCCCACGATTTTTATTCTATAATATATTTTATGTTTATATTTGTTGGAGTTGGTCGGCGGGTTGAGATATTTTCGTTTCTTTGGTTTTTATAATGAAAAATAAATAAATAGAATAAGTACGTGGAAGTGGAAGTGGAAGCTTAGTTTATGTCATTTACATAGATATGACTAGGTGTGAATGTGTGATGGTCATCCGTCTTGGGCTCGTTTTAAATCGGTTGACTAGAAATATCTACCTCCCGATTTTATTATATAACCATAATCATAATCATATTTCTATTCACATAACTTAACCGTAATCAATAATGTTTGCAAATTAAAATGATACTTTTACATGATTAAGTTTAAAACGATGACAAATGGTCTAGCTATAATAACTTAACCAAAAAGGTTTACTAATTTTTACTAGTACGCATCGTACTAGTACGATCATTATGTTCTAACCACATTACTTACCATAATATTTTTAACAAACGTTGATTTGTTATTAATGATCGTCATGTTCTAGTAATTAGGGATGTATGAACTGTTGAGATACTGGATATTTTTCCACGATTGGTTGGTATAATGTTGGCCTGAGTTCCCTGATGATTTGAACCTGAGATTGGAAGCTGTGATAAGTATTAAAATATCAGGCTGCAATCCACTTAAACGAATGTCAACATCTAATACTTAACTCCAAGCGTTAGTAAAGCTTCAAATTGACAGTTGTAATGAGAAATTCATTACTATAAAACTTATTCACAGAAAAATACAACTAAAGCTTGTTAAATTTATTTCGTATAGATAAAAATAATTTTAAGTCTTCCAACTTCCAAGGCACCTCCCTTCAAAAATCATTTGTTAAACTAATGGTAGATAAAATAATTGTACAAAGATAACACAATCGTATAAGTTTAAGTCTAACAAAAAATACAAAATCGTATATTCTAGTTTGATTATGCTCAACAGGGATTATTGTAAATTATGCAACAAAGATCATATGAATATTTGAAGGCAGAAAATTATGCATATGAGAAAAGTGGATATTTTATTGTTAACAAACATCCAACGATACTGAATTTATATATGATTTTGGAAGATAATTTAATTGTTGTAACATAAATTTTATTTGTTTGGAAATTTGATAGTTCACTTTAGTAAATTTTCAAATCAATTAGTTTTAAATAAGTTGTAAGAAATGTAGATGTTAACCGTCGAAATATGAGCGCTGTTATTGTTAACTATTTTCTTTGCAATTGGTTTAAAAGAGACTAATCTAGCAAAACACACAGCAATAGATGTTTAGAGGTTACTATTTTGATTTTGATATTTTAAATTTGCCATTTTTAGTGATGCAAATATACAATTTTTTTTCTACATCAATTACATTCAACAATGTTTTTTTCTCTTCACAAAATTATATGTTTTGTTAAATAGTTTTTTCAAAATATATAGATTAAAAGCATAGAAGTTTTTCATGTATCTCTAAAATAATAAGAATATTACTGAATTTTAAAAATTGAATAAATACAATCCTTATAGTGAATACTGAAATAAATATCCAAATTTATTCTTAGTTAATTTATGTAAAAATGATATTGGTTTGTCTCGTATACCGTTTCCTTAGTTTGCATGTTCCCTTAGGATATACAATTGATTATTGTTTTATGATTATTTTATAATATTTTCTATTTAGTATTGTTAGAATTTATTCGTATTAGAATTTTAAATATACGATTTCAAAGTCAAAATTATAGAGTGGCAATATTATTCGTCATGTAGTAAAATATAAAAAGGTAATAAAAATTTATAAATTGTTTAGACAAAAACCAGATCAATTGGTGAAAATATATATAATCCCACCAGCTTTTCAAAAGAAAACATAAGTCCAGTTTAATACTAGGCAGCATGGAGAAAAGCAAAGCTTCCTTATAAGCAATGGATACTTTTGGCTCTATCAATTGCATCTCGCACCTTTCTCATTGGTTCTTCATACAAATAGGCTGGGTTATCAAACTCTGATGCCAAGCTTTCTTCTCCAAGCAATGCTCGAAACGAGTCTGTCACAGATGATGAAAGTGACTCAAGATTGTATCCTCCTTCCAAGAAAAACACACAACGTCCTCCGCACACTTCTTTCGCCAACCGCTTTATATCTTTCGCCAGTGAGTAGTATGTTCCTGTCGTGAACTGTAGATTTGCTAGTGGATCCAGGACATGAGCATCATACCTTAAGCAGACAAAGCAATAAAACAGAGGAGTAGTTGGTAAGATAATGATGTTTTGCCAATTAAAAGAGAAACGAAAAAACGTTTTACACTCACTAACCCAGCAGAGACAAGAATAAGATCTGGCTTGAACCGTTGAACACATGGAACTATGATTTCTTCAAAAGCAGTTCTCATTGCAATATCACCTGACCCTCCAGGTAGAGGTAAATTTAGAGTGGTGCCTTCACCTTTTCCTTTGCCTATGTCACTGATCTTTCCTGTTCCAGGATAGCTTCCATCCTGTGTTTTTCAGAATATAAAAATGACTTGTGTAAATCTACTCATATTTTTGTGTTATTTAATCATGATCTTAAAAACATGTTATGCAATAATGTCAGGGAGGCTTACCTGATGAGTTGACAAAAAGAATATATCAGGGTCCTCAGTAAATGCATCATTTGTACCATTCCCATGGTGAACATCAAAGTCAATTATGAAGACGCGTTTCAGACCATGTGCGAGTTGAGCGTGACGAGCTGCGATTGCCACATTTCCAAAAACGCAGAACCCCATTGGACCTTTTGGTACAGCGTGGTGTCCTGGAGGTCTTATCAATGCAAAACCAGTGGGAGGATCTGGGCTGTTTCTGGATGCTGCGATCTGAAACAAATACTCATAAAGTTACTAAGAAATCTATAACCAGTTCCAACATAATGAAACTGAAGCAATAAAAACAGACTAACATGGTGAAACGAGATATCACCACTGAATCAACTAAAGCCATTCCGGCTCCTGCTGCGATAAGTGAATCTTGGAATGTCTGGCACAGAGGGGAAGATATTTTAAGCAGGAAAGATGGTGTCATTAGAGATGTAAACCGATGAGAACAGAGCAGTTACCGTAGAAGTGGCATATGTTGGTCCAGAGCCTTCGATGAAAATTAGTCCCGAATCTGAAGCCTCATCCATTGCCTAAACTACGAATTAATGCCTTTGTTATGGTCAATATAAACTCATACATTCTTATCTGAAATCCTACTTACCTTGCTATGTTATATGTCCATGTATTGGTTGCTTATGGAATACAAAGTTGTGCAGTAAAAGCTAGCAATATAACATGAGGAAAGCAAATAACCTTCTCTAGGCCAAAGACATAAGCCCTGTCGTGAACATTTGCTATATCTTCTATACTTGCAGTCTTGAAATTTGCGAGTTCAAGAATCTGTGAGCCGCGGAACTGAAATACACAAGGAAAAAGGATTCACATATGAGAACTCATTGATCGATCCGAGATCATTTTCGGTATAAAAGAGTGACAGAGATCTTCACCATACAAAAATCAAAGTATCCAACAAAAAGAAGAAAAGAGAGGAACAATGGAAAAATGAGGCTCTAAGACACTGATTGGTGCATCAACAAAAGCTTACCAACTACATCTATCTAACATTTTTCGGAAAGAATCCACTGGGAAATATTTAGCATTTGATTCATATGAGAATATGCGCAATTCTTTAAGACTGCTGATCATATCAAATCTAATTCACCAGAAAAGTGCAAGATCAATCCTACAAAATTATCCACAAGCATTATGGTTCAAAGAGATATTTTGGTCTCCACTTTCTGAAGATTCGACTCAATATTGTAGATTACGGTTAACGAAACTTGCATAGCTATATGTGCGTAAGATAGATGGAATGTCACATGAAAAAGACAGAGATGGATTGTTTCATGCCTTAGGAGTGAGCTCATTCTTCTCAAGAGCATTAACAATGGCAGGAACTCTTGCACTGCATTCTGGATGTGATTCCTATGAGAAATGAGAGGAATCGAAAAAAAGCCAGATATTGCAAGTCAAAACCTTGTTATGCAAAAGAGAATTGAGAGAGACAAGAAACAACCAAATATTACAAGTCAAAACCTTGTTATGACCCAATGCTGCAGAAACACTATAAATGAGACGAGCATCGGCTAAATGCTGGATAGAAGGTATGAGAGGATCCTTGTCTGTACCATATGAGCAACAAATGGAAGCTCCATTGGGTTTCAGAAGATGTTTTCTCCCTAAACTCAATCCGTTTCCCAAATCGAAACCGATCCAATGATGATTCTTCCTTCTACTCCCAGAAATTTCAGCACTTCCTAAAGAGGAGCAGATAACACTAAAATTCTCATAAACCCTTTCTTCTGAGAACTATCTAGTGGATTACAAAAAAGACAAATTTTGATGGCATCGAACAAAGAAGAAGAGAAATTACCAGGAACAAAGTGAGGTCGGACGATTAGCGCCATGGACATGATAGAGGTAACTGAAGTCAACCACAAAAGAACTAAAAAGAAAACCAAAAGCTGTTCAATTTTCTTAAGTGGATAGGTTTTGTACGGTCCTACTTCCACAAGAGCGAGCACACACATGTTTGGTATGTTAAAAATAGAAAAGAATCATTGGATATACTAGTAGTGATGTTTGAAGTGCTAAGGTGCTGCATGGATCACTTGGTCATTTGGACTTCTATTTTGGTAATGGATCATACATACGATCGAACCCAATTATCAATTCCATTATGAAGGCAAAATGAGTTTTTATATAAAAAAAAACAAAATGGTAAAGAGAACTGAAAAATTACACAGGGGGAGCAACTATGTAACACAAAAGAAAGCTAAATAGTCCCTATGAAAGCTTTTAAATTCTTTCCCCAAGAAGTGATTCAAGGAGAGCCGCCTCTTCCTCCTGTCCAAACATCAATAACCACATTCAACATCACTTTAACAAAACAAACTCAAAATTATTAATGTTTGTTTCTATTCTCTACATACCACCAAGGCATTGAATTCGGTTTCCTCGTCTATGGCGCTGATCACAGCTGGATCGTCTAAGAGCTCCTGCAAACCCATTCGCATATAATGGTAAGCTTACTTCATATTGACGATCACACAAAAACCTTATTGTTAGGTTTACAAGAAATTCTCTCTTCTAAATCCAGAGAACCAAAAATAATCAACCACTAAGTTCTATTTCCCTTCACTCTATATTGTCTACTAAAACATCATTTATTTAACTTGTACGTTCGTCAAGACCTATCACATAATTACTTAATTTAATTCTAATAGTCTCCTTTATTCTTTCTGAATTCATAGATTGGTCAATGTGTGGTTCAGCTTTTGCTTAAAACCATTTCATTAACCCAAAGGAGAAAAAGTACACAATGGAGGTTCACTTACATCATCAGCAATTTGCAGCAGCCCATCTTGATCCTGCATAGAAGAAAAATTGCCATTTATCACTCTGTTTTTTCTATTTATAGTCATTTAGTTCCAAACGATTTCATTTCTTTTTTTTCTATGAAAGTAACAACATAAAGCTCACTTCTGCTTCAGCTTGGCATAACTTTAACAATAAAAAACCAAAAATAACAAGCGTACCTTAGCAGCAACAAAGAGAAGTGGATCTGAAGGTGTGTAGACCATATAGTGTGATCCATCCTGAATCCATAATTTATATTTAGACAACAAGAAAGGGAGTTTCATGTTCAACAGAATTCAAACTATACATATCACAATCAGAGTGTAAGGGTCAACTTTGGATCCACAATGGAGCACTAAATACAAACTTGGTTCAGAGACACATTGAGAAATTGAATGTCATGTTCTACTTTCACAATAATATACTACAATAGTGATATCTCTAAAAGATGTTCAGAATACTCTAAAAGGCACCTCAAAACATATCAATAAGCAAATGCCAAAAGAAAGAGTATACCAGATGGAAACACGTAATTTCAATGCCTTCTGTTGGCAAGCCTTCAACATCTTGGCCATCATCTGCAAACAGTAGTTGCTCGACACATTTAATAATATGAAAAAAGTACGACACAGAACTTTAAACATTAAGTATATGAGCAGACCCGTAATACCATCTCACGGTTAGAATGAAGTAGTTCGAGAGAACAAAACATCAGAGGAAAATAACAACATACATGTACTAAAATGCAAGTTCACATGATCATGTTTTTGATATTTGATATATGAATATAAAGCCTGATATCTTATATCCACCGTATATTATTACGAAGCCAAAAACGCCAGAGAATATTAATCAGAAGAATTTTCGTCATGTGTAAATATTAGAAGAAAAAGCGTGTTTGCCTGTGCGAAAATCGAAGACATTATCTTCCGTGTAGCAAAACCCTCCCCTTGCAGTGTAACAGAACCTGAATTATAGTGATAACAACCCATTAAACTGTATCAGACGAAAAGAGACACTAGGATATTAAAAATGTCATGCTTGAAACAGGGCACAGTCATACCCGCTGTGTACTAGATGCATATGGATCTTTGCAAGAGCATAAGCAGCAGCAGGAAGAAGAGATTCAACCTCTTCATCGCTGACCTAAAAGGCAGAACCAATCAGGTTAGCAAACAAAGGTCCCCAATATAAGCGATTTTCTACAAAATGACTAATCTAGAGAGGGTGACTTGTTGAATCAATATCAGAGTTCTCAAAAGCATAGTGTTTATGCACCCCAAAAGGACTCTCTACACTAGGCTATGTGCAGTCCTGAAACAACGAATGAGAGAAAGTATCATGGAGGAGAGAACTTACAGCTGACCATCCATCAATATTTGTGCTCTTCAAAATCTGAACTGGCCTGAAGCAAGGAATGAATCAATCAATCAAACAGGAAAGAAGAAGTTGCTAAACTGATAAGAGAAAGATAGAAAAACAGAAATTACTCACGTATCAACAGGGCAAAGAAGCATACAATCCTCTCCTTTACTACTAGTAAATACTCTTCTTATCACACAATCCAAAGGGCTACTGTTTGTTGAATCAATCTGTACCAAAACAAAAACCTTTTAGATTCTCCTTTTCCCAAATACTTATCCAAGTCCAAAACCAAAGTGAAACTATTGACTCACCACAGTGGCGATTCGCTTCTTAGAGGCCATAAGAACCCTACCAGTTTCATCAATCACAAACCCAGCAGGTGGTTTAGGTATGGTAGGAGGAGAGTTAAACGTTGCTAGAGACCTCGAAGAAGAAGAATCATCATCTTCTTCAAAACCATCTGCATCTCTCAATTCCCAATCGTCCACAGGTTTCGCAGTTTTCCCCTTTTTCTTACGTTTCTTGTTCGTACTACTATTACTACTGCCACCACCACTACCCGTTGAGGCCTTCTTCGTCGGCTGTCCCGTTTGCGGATTCACCGCGGAGGTGATAACGAGACGAAGACGGCGGGTGGTCTTCGGAGATGAGACAGATAACGAGACGGGAAACGACGAAGACGGGTTGAGAAATTGATGGATATTGGAACATGAGAGAGTCGAATTTGGTGAAGGAGAAGTTAAAGAGTAGGAGAAAGCCATCGAAGAGAGAAGAAAGAGAGAACCTTTCTCTTGGGTGCTGCTTCAGAGAGTGTGAGCTAAGTGAATTCGCCGGCCGGAGATATTGTGTGGTAAGTTTTGACCGTAAAGTTGTGATTTTTATTTCGAGTAATTTATCAAAAATCATATTTTTATTTTTATTTAAAGTCACTTTGTAATAAATAAATCATAGGATGTGTGATCCGACCAAGTTAAACCAAATAGTGAAAGAACAAGGTTCACCGGACTCGGAGTATTACAATTGCAACATGTCTCATAGTCTAATTACAACTATCAGCTTTTTGTCCAAACAATGTAAAAACATGTCTCAATATTCAAATACTTGAGCAGCTTTTAGTGAAGCAAGTTCATCGCAATCCGCTGGGAACCATCCGATTGATTGTTTCTCGTTATCGTAGATTATCATCTGATCTTGCATTGATATATCTGTCGATTCAAAGAGAGGCAAAAGGGAATTAATATGTCTATAATACTCGAAACGTCAAGATCCGGAAATTGCCAATGGTAGTGTTAAAGACTATACCGCCGATGAGGTTTAAGTTCTGTAGACCAATTTCTGTGCCATTCAAGATTCCTAAGCATACATTCCCTTTCATCTGCGACGTTTTAATAAACCAGTTTTTAGCAATGTACAAAAGAACACAAGGTCGTGGAACGGATGGGAAACAGGATAGAGAAATTGCTTACAGAAATGATTAGATAAGCTTCTGGGGGTATCTCAAACAGAGATTTTGATCTCCAGCTTGTTTTGAAGCTAAGAGCTAGAGGCTTGAAATACTTCTTGACTTCTTCAATGTTCATTAACGGTCTTCGTCCTTGCCAGCATAGAGGTAGTGTGTGATCGTCACGTGCTTCTTTCAACGGTTTTCCGCTTAGTTCTCTCTTTAGCTACGGAAAAATAACAAAAAAAGACTTGATGAAAAATTGGTCTCTTCGCTCTTTATAGTCCAAGGTTACAGCAAGTTCCTTACCAAATATGTAACGGCTTGGTACGCCTTGGAATTGAAGTATGTGTAAGAACTTCCACTGTCAAAGACTGTTAATAGATTCTTCAGTCCCGTTGTTCTTCCCCCGAATAGAAGTTCCCCTCCCATTGCAGGAGAGTAGTGTTTTCTGAAAAAGAAAGTTGCAAGATTATAGCAAAAAGAGAGAATAAGGTGACCGGGTCAAAGATAAAAAAAGAAAGAGAAGAGCTATATAATTACGAGTATTCACGCGACATTGGTGTCCAAGAAACTCTTGAAGAATCATAAAGATCGTTGCCAAAAAAGAGGATTCCTCCGCCTAAACTGCTTAGGCAATGACCAATAACATTCTTGACATAACCTTGGCTATGAAGCTGTGACAGAATGCTTACTTTCCCCCTACCAAGTCCTAGTACTCCATCTAGAGGATGATGACTCGAAACCCCTGGGATTTGATCGTATCCGCATCTGTTGCACAGAAAACTCCATTGAGGGCTTGCTAGGAACTACAATTGCTTAAATCAATTTGAACATTGTCGGTTCAAGAATGTAGAAATAGATATATATACCCTAGAGCAAGACGGGGAGTGAGCCGGAGACCCTTTGTATAGTTCAAAGAGAAGACATCTCTAACAAGAACACCAAGAGAAGATCCTCCATCAGCATACTCAACCTCATAGTCACATTGTTCTGGAGCCTCACTTCTCTGGTTATCATTCAAATGCAACGCCTTACACAGTGGATCATTGCAAGGAATAAGATCGCTACTAGGCTGGTATAGTGGATGAGGCGCCTGAGACCAAAAACGGTTTCGTGAATTCGCTAGACGAAACTATGACAATGGATCTAGAGAAAAAGATAATCGAAGATGAAAATTATTATCTTACCTCCAAGCAACGAACACAAGGAGCATCACACTGGAGCCAAGTGAGATCACTACCAGTATCAAGATCAAGGTAATAAGGTCGTGGTGGTTGTCCTATGTGGATAGTAACATTGTAATATCTGTTCCAAATCGAAGTATAGGACAAAAGAAAACAAAATTTAGAGCATTACTGAGAAAGGCAAGCAATAATTTTGTGAAAGAGTTTGGAAATATAAATAGAAATATATACCCAAGAGGATAAACGTTGCCATGAACAGGGAACACTACTGAAGAGACAGCTCTGGCAAATCTATCAGAGAATCCAGCTGTTTTCCTCCATCTGAAATCAACTGCCGACGAAAAACCCAGAACCAAAGACATAACCATCAACACAATCATAAAACGGACATTCATTTTCTCCATCTTTCACGGTTTGTGGCGAAATAATAAAATAGAAAAGTAGTTATTTGT
This sequence comes from Camelina sativa, assembly GCF_030686135.1. Classification (NCBI taxonomy): domain Eukaryota; kingdom Viridiplantae; phylum Streptophyta; class Magnoliopsida; order Brassicales; family Brassicaceae; genus Camelina; species Camelina sativa. The sequence continues at coordinate 3,223,736 of NC_141891.1, read as the reverse complement.
ATTAGCCAATCACGTGATGGTGATGATGAAAATGGAAAATGACAAAGGCCAAGACATTTACAAGTTCAAGATATTTATTACAAAAGAATTGTCTTTTTGTTGATGCTTATGGGGGTACTTGCATAAGCAAAGAAACCTTTTTTATTTGGTTTGCAACAAGTAGACAGGTAATAAGGATTCTTGGCTTAAACCACAGGGGACTTGAGGCTAAAAATATTCCAGAACCAGTATCTTGCCAAAATCAAGAATCGAGATAAGGTATAATGCTGATGAGAAAGAGTAGAGCCAAAGTATATCTTGCAGCTGAAGTAAGCAATCTTGTTGGCATCTTTCTTCTTCGATTCAAATTGTCACAGAACAATTAGTGAGCTTCACAATCATTTACCCATCCCAGTGAAGAAGCATCTTTTCACAACCACCAATTCATCATCATCATCATCATCAGTCCAAATCTGCTAATAGAAGAGAAGAAAATCATAAATTTCAAAGCTCAACAACATTATCATTTGGCTATCAACCCATCCATCAGAGTAAAGCTATAGTTAAAAAAAAAAAGAAGATCTTACCATAATGCCCAGAGAATGAGAGTGTAGATAAAGCAACAGTCAAGAAACTCGTACGTTCATTCAATATCATCTTCATCATCCAATCCATTTCTGTAGCTAACCAACTCTGCATCAACCTTAGCTTTTCTAGGACTCATCAACACAAGCTCAGCTAATCTCCTCCTAGCTAAATACACATCATTTGGTTCAACCAACTCCCCTCTCTTATACGCCTCTCTTAAAAACACCGTATGAAGCTTCCCATAATTCCCACGAGTCGATATATAAAATATCCCCTGATGCTGCAGAAGAAACTCTTTCAACTTCTTAGGCAAATTCATAACATTTCTAAAATGAGCAATTCTCTCAAGCGTGATCTTCTTCTCAAGAGTCAAAGACAACAACTCATGGATACAAGCAACAGCTCTCTTCTCTAATCTATTCTGAGCTTCCATTGATCTCAAATCGTAACCAGATATATCCTCATAAGGTGACCAATAAGGAAGTCTCTGCCATTTCCAAACAGCGATTCGAAAATACTTTCCAATCTTGAAACCAGGAGGAAAATTCACAACGAATGAGAATCTAACATCCTCTGCATCAATACCTTTTGTTCTATACTCAATCTCTCTAACTCTCTCAATCGCACAAATCGTTAAACTAGAATCTCTCTCCACAATCTCAATGTACTTATCTCGAGTCTCTTCAGCATCAATGAGCCTAAAGAACTCTGGATGTTTCAGAACCACAGAGTACTCGAAATCTTCAGGGAGACCAAACTCAGTGCGAGCGATCCTTACATGCTCAAGACGGATCCGACCCGTATTCGACATCATCACGAGTTTCCTCAACCGGGTCACTGCGTCGGGTATTTGGGAGAGAAGAGCTTCGTGCTCGTCGCGGATTTGATCCAAAGCCTTTCTTGTTAATCGAGCATAGAGGATTCGTTGAACTGGGTGCTCGTATATCTCGAACACGTGTGGGAATTTGAGGAGGAAAGCGCCTGGCTCGTGTTGCTTGAACCCGAGACCTAGACGACGAGCTAACGTGTCTAGGAGAGAGATTGCGATGGTGTTGTTTGGTTGTGAGAGAATCAAGCTGTGAAATTTGATGACTTTACGGATTTTTTTCTCGACTTCCATGTAATTGTCGTAGCCATGGTCACGAACTCGATCTTGTTTCTTGGGAATGGTGGTGGATTGAGAAAAGGGTTTCACGAGGATTGAAGGAAGAATCGTACTCGCTAATTTAGGGTTTAAGGTTATTGAAGAAGCATTCCTTAGAAAAAGCTTCATCCTTTTTTTTTGGGTCTGAGTGGCTCTGAGTCAGGGTTTAGCATCACTCTGTTTACTAGGTTTGGGTCGGAAATTGGATATCGGTTCGGATCCTAGACTGATCCGGCTTACATGATTGGTTTAGATTTTACATCGTTTCAATATATATATTGTAAAAACTAGAATGGTGTATCTCTCTCTCTTCATTATTTACATCTTACATCAATGTTGGTATAATTAAGTAGAGACAGTTTTGACGAATGAAACGATGACAGTAACAGCATCAAGTTTACCACCTTTGTGTCCAACATATCCTTCTTCTTTAGCTGCGTCTGCAAACGGTGTTCTCTCTGTTTCACTTCCTCCCACCTCTTGTGCCTTTGCAGCCACTAACTCTGCTATTTCCTGTTAATAAAAATCCACCAACATTGATGTTAGAATCGATATGTTTCTCAAAACCAATTTGATGATAAGAGCTAAGAATAGAGTAAGAATTCAAGACACTGAGCACCTGAGGTTCCAAACTCTGTTCCAGTGACTCGCAAACTATTGAAACTATTTCTTTCTCGTACAAATTGTCAAAGAGTCCATCAGTTGCTACGATGACAACATCGCCTTCATCCAGTTTCACATTGTAAACCTGTACATTGTGTAAAGCAAGCGCACATATTGTGGTTTACATTAACCATTCAAGAGTGTAAAGATGTCATTGCTTTAAGTAGTAACAGCATCGTACCTCTGCAAGTTTTAGGACATCACAGCCTTGCGTAATTTGTAAGGGAAAACAAAAATGATGAAACATTGGAGACGACTTCTGCAATACTGTGCCGTCCCTAATAACTATGAATCCTGTATCTCCGATATTGGCAATGTGGAGTTCCTACGAATTACAAAATAATTTTACATGATCACTGAATGACTTTATCTCAAAAGGATTTTCAATGTATCATACATTGTTAGGGACCAAGTCTCACATTATTGTCAAGATGAGCAATTAAGGCTGTTGATGATCCAGAGGACTTGGTCTCATTGACACTTCTATGGAGAACTTGAACTGGGTCAGTCATCTTAGCGGTTTCATCAGAAATAATCTTCTGACAGTTGCTCATGAGTTCTTGAGAATACATTCCCTTATTGATTCCTGAATATGAACCAAACATATATTCGACAAGAAAATTATACACGTGAGTGAGTTTCTGCAGAACTTTGAAAAGCTATGTGAAAATACTTAAATGTACCTTCAAATGACCACTGAGAGACTCCATCAGCAATACCTATCCAGTTGTGGTGAAAGGTAAAATAAGCATCTTCCCGACCTGCCAAAGCCTGAACATCACTATTTCTAAATTATTCTCCACATAACATAAGTATAAGGACTTAAAATTTCAAAAAATTGTCAGAATGTTAGAAATGACGTTTTTGAGGTGGCGGGAAATGAGAATGTGATTAAGATATGAAAGATCATGTGATAATCTTGTAGTATACTATATAATGGAGTGTCAGAAACTTAGCATTTCAACAATTCTCCCTACTTTTAGTTTAACTAAACAGAAAAGGATCACAGGTACCTTATAGGGCCTTTGGAGTGAAGCCAAACCAGAGTCCAAGTAAAATTCTTTGGACAAAAGCTCTTCCCTGTTTAGATGACAAACATCCAACCAAAACAAAACAAGCATGCAGTATGATTCCTAGCCCGGTATAAAAATATACATAGATACATGTAGCTGTATCTATGCAAGACAATAGTCCAGTTTGTTTAACACAAGAGTAATATATATGACTTACTAACCTGTCAGAAGCCACTTCAATTGGTTCAAGAGTGGTCGTTTCAAGTGCAGGAACTTGGAGATCTTCCCCTTCTGTTTCATCGGCGGTTTTAGATATGCTACCATTATCAATTATTGCGTCCTTCACAGTTATTTCATCTTCTATGGTTGAAGCCACATTTTCTCCATCATTTTCCTTCATATATGATAAGTAATTAGAGTGGTGGCACTATATTCTGTTCAACAACATTCTCTGATGTATCCTTCCTTCTACACTGTTAAAACTACTTAATGGTTTAGAGTAAGGACTCACCACCTCAGACGCATCAACTGCAGGCTTTTCCGCGATCTCAGCGTTGCTGAGATGTGTTGCTTCCGGTTCAACTAAAATATTCTCCTCAGGTTCAAAAGTTTTTATAGGTTTTTCCTCAGAAGTATCAATTACAGGCTTTTGAGCGATCTCATCAACGCTACAATCTATTGCTTCTGAAGTTGAAATGAGTTCACCAGCAGCAGCTGTATCTGTTGGTTCAACTACAAGATTCTCCTCAGCTTCAATATTTTTCACAGGCTTTTCCCTCACAGCCAAATTGTCATCAATTTCGATGGCGTATACAGGCGCAACTTCCTCAAGATCCTGGGACTGTGAGCCAGGTTCAGCTAAATTATCTTCCTCAGCTTCAAAACTTTTCATAGGATTTTCCTCAGACGATACAGGCCTTTGAGCGATCTCATCAACGCTGCTAGGTGTTGCTTCTGGAGTTGAAACGAATTCATCAGGAAACACAGCAGCTGTAGCTGTTGGTTCAACTACAAGATTCTCCTCAGCTTCAATGGTTCCCACAGGCTTTTCCCTCACAGCCAAATTGTCATCAATTTCGACGGTGGATACAGTCACAACTTCCTCAAGACCATGGGACTGTGAGCCATGTTGTGAACTAGATGATCTCGGTCTTGTTTGAACCTCCATACGATTCTCAGTGATTTGTTGATAACCATTTGTCTCACGGTCTCCTATTTTATTGACTGAAACTGTCTCCATGACTTTAGAAGAAAGAGGCTCCACAGCAACTGGCTCAGATTCCTCAGAAACAACTGCATTTTCTTCAGTTGAGCTAGTAGGAATAGCTTCTGCTACAGTAGCTATGGAGCTCAGATTGGACACACTAGCAAGTTTCGTTTCAACCTTATCTTCTTGGCTCCGTGATACATTCACCGAAATTAAAGTTTCTTTTTTCTTCTTAGTAGGAGCACGAACCCTTTTACGATCCTTAATTTTGATGACATTGCTACTAAGGTTGGAAGGAGCAGCACTTTCCTCTTTCTTCGCATCAGATTTTTCCTTCAATACAGGAACAGGATCAAGATCTTTTACCCGTTGTTTCCTTGAAACTTCACTGGCTTCTTCTGATGTATTCGCATGTTGCTTCTTCTCTACTTCTTCTTCTACGCATCTCGCTTTTTCTTCAGCCTCTAGATATTTCTCAATTTCACTTGCATCCCCAAACCGGAAGACATAACTTCCATCCTTAAGCTCTGCAGATCCAAAAGCTAAGCTCAGATTTTAAAGTACATTAACTTTTTTTTTATTCTTAGCTTCGGAAGCAATCATATTCAGACATTTTGAAACTAAGCAAGATCTTATGTTTGATACTCAAATTCGAAGTAAAACTTGTGATAATCTCGTAATTGAAGCTTCAGACACTTCAAAAATTAGGGAAATAAAGTAAAGCACAAAACTTTGCCGAAGAGACTAGACTAGTTTCAGAGAGGAAGAGAAAACAAAAGAAGACACGAAGACTTACGAGTGGTGGACACGAGATCGAACTTCTCCGGTGGACATGGAGAAGAAGCGGAAGCTAAAGACTGTGAATGTGAAACGGACTTAGCCAACTGTAGTTGAGAAGACAATCGGAACTCCTTAACGGAGAATCTAACTCCACCAGGAAGTCTCCGAAAGAAACCCCATGGACGGTGAAGAGAAGGAAAAATCAAAAAAGTAGGAGCTTGAAGAGAAAATATCAAGTGATCAGCCATAACTTTAAAACATTGAAGTCTGTCTGTAACAACAACAACAACAGTGTCACAGGTGGGTTTAGACGATGGAGAGCACTTGTAGATGATAATTGGGTGACGTTAAAACCGGTGGTAACCCTCTGTTTCATTCAGATGTGTTCGTTCGATTCACACATACATGTGGCTATAGTTTGTTTTTAATTATTTGGCTATAAAAGAGTCATCTCTTTTATTTCTGGCTCTGTTCTATCCTGTGGCCGAACCAGTCGTCAATCAAATCCCAAAGCAAGTCGTTTCGTTCAGAGATGGTGACTCTAAACGCGTCTTCTCCTCTCACAACGAAATCGTTCTTACCTTACCGCCACGCTCCTCGCCGTCCGATCTCTTTCTCCCCTGTTTTCGCCGTTCATTCGACTGACCCCAAGAAATCAAGCACCCAATCAGGCTCTGCCTCGGCTAAATGGAGTCTAGACAGTTGGAAATCGATGAAAGCTTTGCAGTTACCGGAGTATCCAGATCAGAAGGATCTCGAATCTGTTATACAGACGCTTTCGTCTTTTCCTCCTATTGTTTTCGCTGGTGAGGCGAGGAAGCTAGAGGAGAAGCTTGGACTAGCGGCTATGGGTCAGGCCTTTATGCTCCAAGGTGGTGATTGTGCTGAGAGTTTCAAGGAGTTTAACGCTAATAACATTAGAGATACCTTTAGGGTTCTTCTTCAGATGGGTGTTGTTCTCATGTTCGGTGGCCAGTTGCCAGTTTTCAAGGTCGGTTTTTTAATGCTCAAGACTCGAGTTTTTCTATATGTTTTGAGTTTGGTTTATGGAAAGTTTATGAATTTTGTTGGTTTTATAAATATTCAGGTGGGAAGAATGGCTGGTCAGTTTGCGAAGCCGAGATCAGACCCATTTGAGGAGAAAGATGGCGTGAAGCTGCCGAGTTACAGAGGTGATAACATAAATGGTGATGCTTTTGATGAGAAATCGAGGATCCCTGATCCTCATAGGATGGTTAGAGCGTATACTCAGTCTGTGGCTACGTTGAATCTCTTGAGAGCATTTGCAACTGGAGGGTATGCAGCTATGCAGAGAGTTAGCCAGTGGAATCTTGATTTCACCCAGCATAGTGAACAGGGTGACAGGTTCGTTAACTTCTCTCTTTGGTTGTATTCTTGTTTGTTATGATGTTAAAATTAAATTGGAGATAAGGTTTTCTTATAACTACTTGTTGTGACTAAAACAGGTACCGTGAATTGGCCAATAGAGTTGATGAGGCTTTAGGATTCATGAGTGCTGCTGGACTTACTAATGCTCACCCAATCATGACTACTACTGAGTTTTGGACATCCCACGAGTGCTTACTGCTGCCTTATGAGCAAGCGCTCACTAGAGAGGATTCAACATCTGGGCTTTACTATGATTGTTCTGCGCACATGGTTTGGGTTGGAGAACGAACTCGCCAACTTGATGGTGCTCATGTTGAGTTTCTGAGGGGAATAGCTAACCCACTTGGAATCAAGGTTTGTGATCATTATAACTGTGCTCTTTAGGATTATCAATTGCCTCAGTACAATGGATTTTTGTATGAGAAATTGTCAGATGGTGATTGGTGTACTTTGATGTAGGTGAGTGATAAAATGGTCCCTAGTGAACTGGTTAAGCTGATAGAGATACTAAACCCTCAGAACAAGCCTGGAAGGATTACAGTTATAGTGAGAATGGGAGCTGAGAATATGCGTGTTAAGCTTCCTCACTTGATCAGAGCAGTACGTGGAGCTGGTCAGATTGTGACTTGGGTTAGTGATCCAATGCACGGAAACACAATCATGGCTCCAAGTGGGCTTAAAACTCGTTCTTTCGATGCAATCAGGGTAATATTTTCTACTTACTTTATCTTCTGACTTTAGATATAAATCTTGTATCAGGGTAAGCATGTATTTGCCATTAAAATGAATTGAATTATATGGTGTTTATCAGGCTGAATTGAGAGCGTTCTTTGACGTGCATGATCAAGAAGGGAGCTTCCCTGGTGGAGTTCATTTAGAAATGACAGGACAAAACGTGACAGAATGTGTCGGAGGGTCACGCACCATCACTTACAACGACCTAAGCTCACGTTATCACACTCACTGTGACCCAAGGCTCAACGCTTCTCAGTCTCTTGAGCTTGCGTTCATCATTGCAGAGCGTCTGCGAAAGAGAAGGCTCGGTTCCGGGAACAACCTATCATCTATTGGAGTCTAGAGAATAAGACAATACTTTGTCCGAGTTAGTGATATATGTGTGTGTATAGAGTGGCTCTATACTAAAAGTTGCTAAGTTTTCAGTAATCGAGTTTATGTACCAAAGTGAAAACATTGTTGTTATTGTGTTTGGGGCTATGCTTTGTTTTATTACGCTCGACTTGTTAAATCAGTTAAATAAACGAAAGTTGTAAAATTTGACTCTGTTACAACGAAAAGTATTAGGTTCCTTTCGTTCTGTAATTTTTTTTGACTCATTCGACATATACATACTTTGAAGTTTGAACCTTTTCACTAATTAAAAGTTGTATGATGATGATGATGAAGCGATCTAACACGTGGACACCACTCGTTTAGAATAAAACGGGATTCGAGGGATTGAGATTACGGAGCCACCACCACTTCCATGGAGTCTACATTCTCAGCTCTATCAACCGTCACGGCCACAACGATGGCTAGAACTTGTGGTGGTCCTTCGTTACCTCTCCTCACTATTTCTAAAGCTCTTAACCGTCATTTATCCGGCGCCAGACACCTCCATCCTTTATTGCTCGCTCGTTGTTCTCCCGCCGTGCGCCGTCTTGGTGGGTTTCATGGTAGTAGGCTTACTTCGTCGAATTCAGCTTTGAGAAGCTTGGGAGCTGCTGTTTTGCCGGTTATCCGACGTCGGTTGCAGTGTTTGTCGAGCTCATCGCCGTCTTTCAGGAGTATTTCGAGTGGCGGCGGAGGCGGTGCAGGGTTTGGTGGGTATAATGGTGGAAGTGGCGGCGGAGGTGGCGGAGGATCGGAGAGTGGTGATTCCAAGTCGAAATTGGGTGCTGCAGCAAGTGATGGTGTCTCTCTTCCGTCGTCAGATATTATTATCCTCGATGTTGGAGTATGTGCTCTTCTCACTTTTTTCCTCTATGATTTCGAATTCAATTCAATACTGTTATTGTGTTGCTGACATTGATGTGACACTCTATTGAAGGGGATGACATGTGGAGGTTGTTCTGCAAGTGTGAAGAAGATACTGGAAAGCCAAGTAAGTGTGAAGTTTTTTACTTTTCTTGCTCTTCTTCCTCTCCTGGTTTGCTTCTCTCAGCCAGACCAAATTGGTGGTCTGTTCTTGTTTCACAGAGTATGGTTGCCCAATTATTTTGGTTAAAACCTTTCTTGTCTTGTTTCCTTTTCTTTGATGTATAGCCTCAAGTTGCTTCTGCTAGTGTTAATCTCACCACTGAGACAGCAATAGTGTGGCCTGTACCGGAAGCTAAAAGTGTACCTGACTGGCAAAAGAGTTTAGGCGAGACGCTTGCAAACCATTTGACCAATTGCGGTTTTCAGTCTACTCCTCGAGGTGTGACTCCTAAATCTTAATATCTTTTTTGGTGATCCTTTTTTTTTGTTGCTGAACGTAGCGATTATTATACTCTTCGCAAAGTTGGAGCGGATCATGATCACTATTTTCCTTATAAGCTTGTTTAGATCGTTTTTGTAGACTCAGTCTTGCAGATTTTGTTTGTTTCTTTGACGTGCAGTTCCTGCATACTATCTTTTTTTGTGTTTAAAGCTTTTTTGAATTTTTTTCATAGTTTAGCGTCTAGGAATAGGGTTATATTGGGATAATACAGGTAGCTAAATGGTTACCTTGGATGTATATTGTTTGAATATAGTGCCATAAGTTTTAGTGCTTCAGTAATGCTAGTTGACTGGAAGTAAATATAAAAACTTATCATCTTTTTGCAAATCCGGTGGATAATTGTGGGGTAGGGGAAGTTCCTGAAGATATTGCAGGAGAGTTTGCACCTTGATAGTACAAAAGATTTCTCCAGCAGCAATCATTATCAGTATGGTATGTTCTTTGTTTGAAGGAATTTGAACTTTTCAATTGTTGATTTTTGAGTTTATTGTGGACTAGTTCTAAGTGTACTAACTTGATCGCGTCTCCTTTAACAGATGATTAAAAGCAGCTGCTAATGGCGAATGGATTGTAACATAGATTTCTGGCGCTAGTGGTTCCAATTATATAGAATTTGTTGTCAGTCCTTGTGATAAATTGATTATCCTAAGCCCGTGTACTTATTTTATGTTTTCCATTTATGACATCCCTTCTCTACCAGACAGCATTTTTCTGTAGTGATGACCTTGTTCTATAATTGTCAATTTTCCAAAAGGATCCATTGAAAGCTATAAACTTTTATACTACTCATTGGATTTATGTTTCGATGGCAGACCTTCATTCAGTAATGGCTTTCGTAACTCTATCTACTTGATACATCATTTTAGCTTGACTAGGGGATGGATAATTAGTCAAGAACTCGTTTCTTTGTTCTTCTGTAATAACTTTCTTTAGCTATCATATAAGTATTGTTTCGTTCTTTACATGTAAGTCTTAGGGATGTTTGCTTATCAGTAGCAGAAATATTCTGGATGCCCTTGCTTTTTTGGGTCAGGGTATTTTACAGTTGTCTTTCTTGGTATGAGCACTAAGTATCTCTCTTTGTTCCAGATTTGGTGACAGAGAATTTCTTCAAAGTTTTCGAAACAAAGACAAGAGACAAGCAGGCTCGCTTGAAAGAGAGTGGTAAATAGTTTCCCCATATTTGATTTGCTGTTACAGGAAATTGATATTTTGTTTCTGAATTTTGTATATCACTTGATTGTTTTACAGGCCGCGAGCTTGCTGTTTCATGGGCCCTATGTGCTGTATGCTTAGTTGGCCATTTAACTCACTTTCTAGGTGTTAATGCTCCTTGGATTCATGCAATCCATTCAACGGGGTTCCATGTGTCTTTATGTTTGATTACGTTGCTTGGTCCTGGGCGCAAGCTAGTACTTGATGGTGTCAAGAGCCTTTTAAAGGGTTCTCCTAACATGAACACGCTAGTTGGTCTTGGGGCGTTGTCATCGTTTTCTGTTAGCTCACTGGCAGCCATGATTCCAAAATTGGTAATTAAACTATCCTTTCCCTCACACTCTCTACTTTCCAGAGGAAATAAGTTTTGTTGTGATTATGAAATTTCTTTACGAGTAAACACTTGTAAAATTTTATTCAATGCTGAAACAAAGCTTTGATATTAACTTAATACGTTTTCCCTGTAAGCTAGGAGTATTTAAACTCTTGACCTCCATATCTGTATTTGTCCTTGCGATTGATGGCTGATATTATATACCTATAAAACTGTTTTGACATTCAGGGTTGGAAGATGTTTTTTGAGGAACCAGTTATGTTAATAGCTTTTGTATTGCTGGGAAGGAATCTTGAACAGCGAGCTAAAATAAAAGCCACCAGTGATATGACTGGCCTTCTGAGTGTTTTGCCTTCAAAAGCTCGCCTTCTGCTTGATGGGGATCAGCAAAATTCAACTGTTGAAGTTCCTTGTAACAGTCTTTCTGTCGGTGATTTAGTCGTCATACTACCAGGAGTAAGAAGAGAGATTTTCATTCTTATGCATAGTATGTTGTTGTTTCCCATTTAGATTATTTAACTGGAAGGGATATTCTCATTCATTCTTTTGCCAGTTATAAGGAGGATAAATATCTTCTAATTAATGTTCTTCTTTGTGTGTCCTTTTCATTGACGCGTGGGTTATGATCTCCTTATTTACCCAGGACCGAGTTCCAGCAGATGGTGTTGTCAAGTCAGGTAGAAGCGCCATTGATGAGTCAAGTTTCACAGGTGAACCATTGCCAGTGACAAAAGAGCCAGGGGTAAGTTTCTATTCCACCCCTATCTTTATCTAGTGTAGCCTGAGATAGGTGAGGATATTGTCATCACGACTTTTTGGGTTGACACTCCTTTGAACATATTATGAGTTTCATCAACTTTAGAAATTTATTTTGTAGAAATAACTCAAATTTGTTTTGTGAAAAAATCTTTTGGCTAGAGTCAAGTCGCAGCAGGATCTATAAACCTGAATGGAACTCTCACCGTCGAAGTGCATAGATCAGGAGGTGAAACTGCAGTTGGGGACATTATTCGTCTGGTTGAAGAGGCTCAGAGTAGAGAAGCACCAGTACAGCAGTTGGTTGACAAGGTCTCTCCTCTCTTTCCTAGTGCATTTTTTATACCAATTAGGGTTTACCTTGATTTCCCATGTAATGTTGTGGAGCATAAAAAAACTCAAGTATTTGCATAGACATGGCAATTTGACAAACCTATTAGTTAGTTTCCCGTTACTGGATAGATATTTGATTGAGAAACCAATATGTATTGTATTTTCAGCGACATACTATCTTGTGGATTTCCTTTGTAGATATCATTAACATGCTGTTGAAATAATATGAATAGATTGAAATTTCCATTGTTTGCTTTCTTTCTTTTCCTGTTTGGCCCATGTAGTATCATAACTTTCAGCTTCTTATATCGTCTTAGAATTGCTGTATAGCCACAGCGGTGTTAGTAGCTGGGAAACTACTAGCACTGAGTTTATATAGGAGAAGACATTTTTTGTTGGATGGCGTGGAATTGAAATTGCAAATTTGCATATGTAGATATAGCCAGGACTAAACGATTTCTCTTTTTTTTCTTTTTTTTTTTGCAATTACAGGTCGCAGGACGCTTCACGTATGGAGTGATGGCACTCTCTGCGGCTACATTTACATTCTGGAATCTATTTGGTGCACATATTCTTCCTTCTGCATTGCAAAACGGGAGCCCAATGTCTTTGGCCATTCAACTATCTTGCAGCGTTCTGGTATGCGTTAAATTTATTTATTTTGATTTAAATGTTAATACTTTCATGAGATCAAGCATGTGCAAACAAAGTTTTGAAAGCAAATACAACCACCTGAACTGCTGCCCATGATATCAGTTAAAAATTTAGAGTGGATATGTATTTCACTTTTGACTCTCTTAGGACCTTAATAATCTAGATTTATCAAACCAAGGATGGCTTAAAAAGAGTTTCTCCATCTTTTGTTTATCATGCTGTCTCACAGACTTTCATTTTGACCAGGTTGTGGCTTGTCCTTGCGCCCTTGGGTTGGCTACACCAACCGCAATGCTGGTAATTCTTCTACTGAATAAACAGTTTTTCTGCATAAATCAGACAGAGTAAGACGTTGAAGACCTTGCTTATATCCCATAGGTTGGTACATCATTAGGAGCAAGAAGAGGATTACTTCTTCGTGGTGGTGATATTCTTGAAAAGTTTTCCTCGGTTGATACTGTTGTCTTCGACAAAACTGGGACACTGACGAAGGGACACCCTGTTGTGACTGAAGTCATTATTCCTGAAGATCCAAGGTTAGGCTCTTTACTGATTCAATTGCATGACGAAGTCTCTCACTGACATGCTATTGTTAATACCTTTTTTATTTGAAGCTTCTTACATACCCAAATTTGCGCCTAAAAGCTTTGTCAGGCTTTTATGCTTCTTGGCACAGCTCTTCGATAGTTTTAAATAATACTTATTGAAGCCTTGTAATTGTTTCAAATTAGTTTTTTGTTTTCTTGAAATTTTCCACATACTTCTGTGCTTTGTGAAAACATCTGACTCCTCGTGTTCTTATGCAGAGAAAATTTGAATGATACTTGGTCAGAATTTGAGGTTTTGGTGTTAGCAGCTGCTGTTGAATCAAACACTACTCACCCTGTAGGGAAAGCAATTATAAAAGCAGCCCAGGCTCGTAATTGTCAAACTATGAAGGTAAGACTGTAAATAATAATCATTTCCCTAGTTCGATGAAGCTAATGATCTCCATCACTGCAGGCAGAGGAGGGCACATTTACTGAAGAACCAGGGTCTGGTGCTGTTGCTATTGTCAATAGTAAGAGGGTTACAGTTGGGACCCTAGAATGGGTTCAGAGGTATAATATGTTCATCCTTTGTATAAATGGTTTATTATCTAATTTAGGTGTGATTTGGCTCCTGATAAGTAACCATTGTAGTCTCATATACATTTCATGTTAGTATAATTTATATCAGTATCGCCATTTATGCATTTTTTGTTGATGATGTGGTCGTTGCTGTCACAATTTTGACCTACAAATGCTGCCTGGCCACAAATCAAGATTACACATATATTATTTTTTCCTCCATAGGATTGTACATATCTAACTATTAAGTATTTGTGGAACATGTGAAGCTGAACAGTTAATAAATAATACATGATAAAGATAAGGAAGTTGCAGGTTTTTGAACCGTAAAAAGATAAGCTCTCTTTTTAATTTACTCTTGCGCTATGCAGACATGGAGCCACTGGGAACTCATTGCATGCATTAGAAGAGCATGAATTTAACAACCAGTCTGTTGTGTACATTGGGGTGGATAATACACTTGCTGCAGTCATCCGTTTTGAAGATAAAATCAGGGAAGATGCTGCTCAAGTTGTTGAGAATTTGACTCGCCAGGGAATCGATGTGTACATGCTGTCTGGTGACAAGAGGAACGCTGCCAATTATGTAGCTTCTGTCGTAGGAATTAATCAAGAACGGGTATGTTATTATATTCTTACATGGATTGAAAAAACTTCTCCTTGGAGTTTTGGCATGCATGGTTTGCTAAAAGGTGGTATTTGACGAGAATTACCAAAGATATAAAGTCATCTCCGTGAATCAGTGATTGAGCTGTAGGCGTAACCGTCGTTTTGAACGAATTAAAATTTGGTCCTACTGACTTTCATTAGTCAGATACTCAGATAAAGTTCCTGCAATCTCCTCATTCCCTTAAAAATGCCTGATCTAATTTGTAATACAGGTTATCGCAGGAGTTAAACCAGCAGAGAAGAAGAACTTTATCAATAAACTTCAAAGAAATAAGAAGATTGTTGCCATGGTGGGTGATGGGATAAACGATGCTGCTGCTCTGGCATCATCTGATGTTGGAGTGGCCATGGGTGGTGGTGCAGGAGCGGCCAGTGAGGTGTCTCCCATTGTCTTGATGGGCAATCGATTAACACAGGTTTCTCATATTAACCCCACAACAGTTCTACGTTTTTCATTTTATTGTGCTATAAAGTGAGAGCTCCGACTGATTACTACATCAAGTTATATAGTCACTGCCGTTTTGATCCAATATATGCTGTTAGTGCAAATCAATTTAGCTTGAAGGCATGGTGAGATGCGACACATGTTAGTATCCAGCTGCTTATTAATTTTGATTTCAGGAAGAGACGAAAAACTAATTTATCTAACAGTAGTGAATTAATACAACTACAAACTGAAATTAACTTCTGATGAACTTAGAACTTGTTTAAGACTTGTGGAATTGTCAGTATGCATCTTCATCTAGTTGTATAGATTTTTCTTTTATGCGTAAAATTGCTGGTCATAGGAAACTGCATTTTCTTACTGAATCAAGGGTTTTAGATGTTTCCTTTTGGCTTACGTAGAATTTGGACAGATGTAGTTAGTATTTACATGATTGCCATGCAGTTGCTTGATGCAATGGAGCTAAGTCGGCAAACCATGAAGACTGTGAAGCAAAATCTTTGGTGGGCGTTTGGATACAACATTGTAAGTTATTCTGCATTTTCATGTCTCAATTTTCTTGCTGAGATTCATTGTGAATATCTCTAATCAGTTATTGTCTTCTGTTCTATTTATTTGCAAACTGTGTAGGTAGGGATCCCAATTGCGGCGGGAGTGTTGCTACCATTGACTGGAACCATGTTGACTCCATCAATGGCAGGGGCGCTCATGGGTGTAAGCTCTCTCGGTGTCATGACTAACTCTTTACTTCTGAGGTACAGATTCTTCTCTAACCGAAAAGACAAAAATGTCAAATGGGAACCAAAAGACGGAACAAAGCAGCCATATGAGAATACAAGATGGAAGGAAAGCTCTTAAATGAGGCGTATTGAGTCACGATATCGTGATTTTTGCAGAGATTAGTCTGTTTTGTTTTTTTACTTTTCACTCTTAGCGATAATTCCGGGTCTTCTTTATTCTTGAGAGGGTTTGTTAGGGTATCAATTGTTGGAGAATGTAACACATAGCCTCAGTAACACATTCAAAACTGTCTTAGCTTTGGCATTTGATACTCTGGAGTCTGGACTTTGATTTTGTATAAAATTTATAGTTGATAAATCAGCGGGGTTCCAATTATGCCATGTCACATACGAAATAGAGGTACAGAATTCATGTCACATCGCAAAACTCATTGCCAGAGCAAGTCCTTTTTATATTCCAATACACTCAGTCTGGAACGAGCCCATACAAATCAATCAATAAAATAACAACCACAGAATCAAATATCAACTCTCGATACAAAAAATAAATCATTTCTCCTATACTTTAGAACCAATCGTACTTATGAAACAATGTGTAGAAAAAAATTCCTCCCCTGAATTGGTTTGTGTTACGTGTTCTTTGACAATTCAGGAGAACTTGCGCGTAGATGAAAACCAGTAGTTTGATCGGTCCATTTCATACCATATAAGTCATTCCAACTTGCATCAAATGCGAATGCGGAACGCTTAGGTTTGTTATCCCTCTCCTGCAGTTCTTCCTCAGGAAAGCATACATGTAATTTATCACCAGCTTCTTCAGAAACCAAGAATCCTTAGTAGCCCTTATGTCCCCATGTCCCAGTAGATACACCACCCCTGACTCTTTTGCTTTGTGAATAAACGACAATTCTTTTTCTAGACTCTGCTCCACATCCAACGCCGTTGAAGGACCTGCCCCAAAATCAATGCTGGCCTTTCTTCTTTCCACGGGTTTCTTGTTTGAAAAATCCATGTGCTCAGCTAAGAGAGGCACCCCAAGTGAATACACACTTCCATTGGGTGCTATCAAAACTCTGGACAGAGTCACATCATCCTCGGAATCTGTATCATTATGGTCTCCGTCACTCTCAAGTGCACGCTCCTGCGCTTCCTTACGTATAAACTTTTCTAGACTTTCAATCAGTATTTGCTCAAACGCCTGGTGATTTTCCTTCCGCACATCTTTGTATCCATACCTATTTTAAACGGACAGCACTTTATATATGAAAAAATATTTCTCATAACTAAATTTTCTTCCATTTGAAAACCGATTGTTTGTTTACCTGGCAACACAGCGGAATAAATGATAGCTTCTTGGGCAGACACGTCTGAAAAGAAACCTCTCGGACTGAGGCACGCTTGGAACAGGGACATACTTTATACACACAAAGATAACCATGGAATGGATCGCAGGAAGGGTGGTTAGAAAATGACCAAAAATTGCTGGAACTCCTTTTGCTAGCTCATTATAAAGCAGACCAATACCGGGTGCTCTAATCGTCCCAAGGTTACTGCCCAGTTCTCGTAGTAGATCCATTGGTAACTTTTTCTGAACTTCAGTTTCATACTTCAGTTTACTTCCGTAGTTCCAAACGAACATTATGAGAAACATGATTGTAGCAAAAACCAGGATTATCCAACTTCCATCACCCACACTTGAACAAACTGATGAGAAGAAAATTAGTTCGACTGCCAGGAAAACAAAAGCAAACAAGCTCACAACTATGATGTTCGTCTGCCAGATAAGAAGCATGATAAGGGTCACCAGAATTGTCGTGGTCATCATAATTCCCAGCTCTGCGATGCCTGTAGATCCAAATCAAAAACCTCAGCATGAATATGTCTAGGCTTAACGGACAAGCCACACAAAAAAAAGTGCATAAAAAAGTTAGAAAGTAAAGAACAATGACAGGAATTACATCATCTTTATAACAGAAAAACATCAACCACCATGTACAGGAACTTGAGTTTCAATAACTTGTGTGGTAAAACTAATTAAAAGTAACTAAAACGGGTTTCAGCCAAATATTTCTATTTCCCCGGACCAGATGCTACGAGAAGAAAATATTACCATATGCGTTTCCAATGGCGAAGATGTTTGAGGTAGAGCAGACAACGATCAGACACACGACCAGAAGGGACCAGTTAAGAACCGGTATATAAATCTGTCCAACGAATTTCTTTGAGGTGTGAACGATTTTAAGACGTGGAAAACAGCCTAGTGCTATTGATTGTTTGATGCATGTAAACGTGGCTGTTGTCATTGCGCGACTGGCAATTAAAGCAGCGATATTAGAAATGACAAAGACTGGCCAGAATAAAGAACCTGAAACAAAAAGAGAGTAACAAACAGTTAGAAAAGTGAAGTGAGAGGTAAAATCAAGCCAGCAAATGAAGGAATACCCTTGTCGATCTTGACGTACTGTGGAAGCTAATGGATCTTACTTGGAACTGACGAAAAGAAAGCATCCCCAGCATCACTGAAGTTTTCAGCAAGGTATGCGGCTTGACCCAAATAACCCAGCAATAGGCAAGGTAGCACCAGAAGGATAAAAGTAAGCTGCAGATAAACACTACCACTGAATCAAAACTTCAGATGAGAAAGAACTATCAGAAAAGAAAGAGCAAGAAATGAGTATCCATCTCCTTAAACTACCTGGATGGAGTGAACGGTAAAATAACTAAGATCTGCAAACATGGCCTCCGATCCTGACATCCACATGTATAGAAATGAGCAATGAAATTTAGTCAAAAAATCATTCAATATATTTAAGCTTTTTAAAATATATCCCAGAATATGAAATTTACCGGTAGCACATAGAACGCAACCCCCAAGTGCATACCATGCATTTACAGAGTTTCTTTTGAAAAAGAAATAGATATATGCAGGATTGAACGCTTTAAAAACGCTGCTGTCATATTTAACAAGGTTGTA
Source organism: Camelina sativa (assembly GCF_030686135.1). Lineage (NCBI taxonomy): Eukaryota > Viridiplantae > Streptophyta > Magnoliopsida > Brassicales > Brassicaceae > Camelina > Camelina sativa. The sequence goes on along the minus strand of NC_141891.1, from coordinate 3,205,266 downwards.
AATTCCAATGCCAGCAAGACAAAAGAACCACAGGAGTAAAGCAGGACCCAAAAAAAGCCCCAGTTTGCTGGTTCCATATTTTTGTACACTGAACAAGATCACAAGAAAGCTGACTGATATCACGACCACCTGATCTGCAAATGAAGCCACAGTCAGAAACTTTTCACAAAAAATAGGCCACCAATCGCTAGTAAAGATAAGATTATGATGTTTGTTGAAAGCTTAGTAGAATCATTAGCCACTATTGAGGGGGCAGAAGAGTTTATAAACCCATAAAGAGTTGTCTGGTCCAAGGAATACATACATCCAAGGAAGCTTTTACAAGTTGTGGAAGTCAGACGAAATCATATGCTCATGACCATAAATAGGCTAATGAACATCAACTACGGACGGTTAAAAGTTACCTTGTTCAATTACACCAACTCCGACCTTCAGACCACCAATAGCAGACATTACTGTATCCAAAAAAGAGTATAGATTTAACTGCAGATTATTCATGCAATAGTAATAATGCTCACAATCCTTTTTCCCTATAATTGATAAGTGACATATGTAACAAAAATGTAGCCGACAGCATAGAAGTACCTGACATTGCAGGTGTAACAACGGCATCAGCAATCACCATAGCAGTACCGGCAAGAACTAAAATAAGAAGAAGCTTTTTCAAGGCCATTGACGCCTCAAGTCTTTCTTTAATAATCAAGGATCTTTCAAGTTCTGGAGATGGAACCTTCAAACCAAAGCCAGATATGCGAGCATCTGATGGAAGTTGATTAGGGATAAGGCTAACATTAGCGTTCCTGCAAATCAACGAATACAGAGCAAAAGTACCACCTGCAGTTCATTTCCAATAAAAGTAAGGAGACATTTCCACCTTAAAAAAAAGAAGTTCAAAAATTTACACCAGATAGATAAAGGGAAAAAGAGCAAAAATATACCTTCACCATCATCATTAGCCCAAAGAACAAAATATACATACTTTACAAGAGGGAACAATATCAAAGTGTATATAACCAATGACAAGGCTCCAATTACATCTTCTTTGTCGTTAATTGGAGATCTTCTGAACATGACACTGAAGGTATACAACGGACTCGTACCAATATCACCAAATACAACCCCTAGAGTCTGCAAAGCAAGTATGAGTTTCTTCCCTATGCCAGACTCCTGCCAAAAAATAAACAAATTAGCAAGTTCCTCAACTTAATCATGAACATTCACTTAAAGAGTAAATGGTAAAACCTCGATATCGTTTTTGTGAGTTCCAGGAATCTCAAGAGCGTCAACATCGAAAGAGTCAACGGCAGGGCTAGTACGAATCAAACGCTGCTCAACATTGTCATCCTCATCATCGGAATCCATATCAGCGTGATTATACTCGTCGTATCCATCATCGTCGTAATCTTCGTTAACCTCATAGTCATCCTTCTCATCAAACACCCATCGTGACAATGACGTCGTCGAATCGTCTCCGTCCATCTCTTCATCAATCTCAGACCCATCGCCTCCTCCACTGCTTTCTTCTTCCACGTGAAACATCGAAATCACAGTCGGGAAAACACACAATGAAGAAGATCTCGTGATTCTGATTCTGCTTCAGATTCAGATTCGTATCTCTCTGACTCTCTCTCTCTGATCCAATCCAAGGAAACAAACAATGGTGTTTTTTGAGAATTTGAGATTGAGAGATAGAGAGAGAGATGAAGAAGGACCTGGCACGACTGAGAAACATGCTTACACGTGTCTAATTGTTATTGAACGATTCAACCGAAATAAATTAGCTTAACCAAAAGTAAACCGGATCTCGTTAGATTTAAATAATTCACACTGGGCGAAGTTAAAGATGAGTACGACTTCTACAGCGACTGTGCTACACACACGCTCATCAAAAGTCACAAAGAGACGAGAAAATCGATCATCCAATCATGGCTTCAGCTTCGTCCTCTGCGATTTCGTCGCTCTCGTATCAACTTCGTTCAAAAGAACCGATCTTTATTACACCAAAAGCTTCCTCTTTTAGTTCGACGGGTTTAACAAAACGGAGAGTGTTTGGATCTATTAAAGCAGCTCAAGTGACAAGTCATGAGAGCCCTAGACGACGTAGTCAGAACGTCGAAGGAGATATATTCGTTGGTAAGTGAAGTCTGTTTTATTGCTGATTGGAAGAAACAAAGAGAGATCAATCAATAACAATGGATTTGCTTTTTTGTTGTTTTGGCAGACAATACTTGTATTGATTGTGATACATGTCGTTGGATGGTTCCGGTAAGGTTTCCTTCTCCTATCTCTGTAAAAGCTCCTATCTTTCTCTTGTCTTGTGGGTCGTTTTTGGTGGTCCTATGAACAGTTCCATTGTTTTAAGCTTTTGGATCTATTGGTTGGTAGGGTAAAGTAGTTGTGGGTGTTTTGTTTTGGTTAATGGGAAGTCGATGTCTTAGTCTTGATCTCGAAGAAGGATATACTAACTCTGGATTTTGATCAGCTTCATTATTTGGCTTTTCACAATCATTACATTAGAAAGACAAAATTAGAATGTTCAAGTTATAGTAGTTGTTTGTTGGCAGGCTAAAGCAGCTTTTAGAGGAGATGTTTATATTACCTTTGGATTTGTTTAGCAAATTCTTAAACTGTCTTTTCTGCTTTGTCTTCACAGGAAGTATTCACCCGAAAGGACAACATGTCTGCCGTTATTAAACAACCAACCTGTAAGGAGGAAAGACTCAATGCTCTTCAGGTGCCGTAGCAACCTTGATTTTCTTTTTTCGTTCTGTTGAATCTCTGAAACACACATTGAGGTTTTTGGGTACCTTTAGGTTCTTCTCTGTGGAAATGTTTGCTAGAATTTCATAGACAAATTTGAAATTTCCCTTCTTCGAACGATTCTGTGAGGTTTTCCTGATTACTTATGGTTTCATGTTTCTTTCAGGCCTTATTATCTTGTCCGACTGGCTCCATTCGCACTGAATCTCCACCTGCTGACATAGGGGAAGCTCAAGAGACTTTTCCACTTGCAGTAGACAAAGACACACTTCCTGTAAATTCTCATCCCTTAAGCATTCATTTTTTAGGATAACAAGTTATAACAAGTTAACTTAAATCTGCTTAGATAATTGCAAGCATCCCTTTAGGTTTTGAATAGCTGTAGGTACAGTGATCTTAAGTTCTTAAACTGATTAAGCTCTACAAAAGGAACTCAGTCTTCTGTTTGGCTTACTCTTTTCCCTGAGGCTAATCAATTTTGAGATTTGTATTATGCTCAGGGCGTTTTTCATTGTGGGTTTCATTCCAAGAAATCCTACGGAGCAACTTCATACTTGATCCTTCATCGTGAGGGAAATATTCTTGTTGATAGGTATATGCCTTTGGGAGGCATCATGGATTCTTATTTTCTTTGGTTTTTTAGTAGCTTGTACATTGTTGCAATATTTTCTGTTTATCTTTGCTATGGCGATTAACTCGACACAACTGATATACCGAGGTTTTGTTGTTTCATGCAGTCCTAGGTACTTGGAGAAACTTGCTCGAAAGATTGAGATGATGGGTGGCGTTCGCTACATGTTTTTGACACACAGGTAGAATTGATATTTGATAACATCAAAAGGAGAAACTCCATGTTTTCTTCTTGTAATCTCTATAATAAGGATAAGCTATTTTATTGGTCAGGGATGATGTTGCGGATCACAAGAAATGGGCAGATCGATTCAAGTGTACCAGAATTCTGCATTCAGAAGATGTATGTCCTTGAATTTATCGCACTTAGCTTTCTTTCTGCACATTCTTGATTGATTTTCAACATCTGAATTTTGTGAGAAAAAGCTTGCTTAGAGAGTTACAAGGTCCTTGGGCTGACTATATTATTGTATGCTCTATAGAAAATAGAAAGCAAACTGGCTAGGAATTTTGTTACTAAATCCAGCTTTAGTTGACTGCTAGTAAGGGATATTGTTACTTTGTTAGGTTGAACCTTCGACCTCTGATGTGGAGTTAAAGCTAGAAGGAAGTGGACCATGGAGCCTCTATGAAGATGTCGAGCTTATACACACTCCCGGTCATTCAGCAGTAAGTTTGTCCAACTGCAAAAACATATTTGTTAGAAAGAATTTCATTACGATCTCGGGATAAGAGCTTAGTACAATATTGCAGGGATCAGTGTGCCTGTTCCATAAACCCCTCAAGGCATTATTCACTGGAGACCATGTGATAATGTCAGAGTCTGGATTGAGCATATTAGAGCAGTACAATCACGGTTCAGGTAAAGACTTATTATCTGTTGAATGTCTTTGGATATTTCATTCAAGAACATAGAAAGAATAAAGTTTGATCTAAATGTTTTTGTGTTTGTGGCAGTGCCTCTCCAGCTCGAGAACGTAGAAAAATTGATCAGCCTGGATTTCAATTGGCTACTACCGGGTGAGTTCACTTTTCCTTTATGTCTATATATATTTGCTTAACTTAAATGAAGATTTTGGATTTTGATGGCGGTTTTGTATATCAGGGCATGGAAGAAGAGTACATTTCAAAGATGGAGAAGAGAAGGCGAAGAATCTGGAAGCACTTGTTAAGAAGCACAGAGAGAAACAGCTTGTTTCTTTTAGCAAATCCGGGAAAACTTAAGACAAACTTTGGTATACTGGTCCTAAACCGGTAAACCAAACTAAACCAAACAGAATGTCTCTTAGGATGGTCTGTCTCTGTAACCATTGTAATTCTTTGTAACATTGTAATTTGTAACGCTTAGACGCTTATTCAACTGAACCAAAGATTGTTTGTAAAAGCTTGTTTAGTCATTTATAATACAGCTGTTTCATTACACTGTTGTATTTCAGCTAAAATTGTCCATTTTTTATTTATAATAGTAATTGTTTCATTTGCTCAACCTCATATGATATGAGTCATATCCCTCGGTCTGTTCAGACACACATCAAGCTCATGAGACCAGCTCCATCGGTCATCTTTTAAGAAGGTCTTAAACTCTTAATAAACAAAATATTTATGTCTCTGCGCAGACTCTGAAGACCCCTAAAGACACCGGACGTGTCGACATATTATTATTATTGGTCAATGATAATAATTTTTTTTCTATTTTTGGCAAAAGAACATCGATGTCGAGATAACCCATTTTTTTTTCTTTTGTCCGTTTAAGTAAATGTTATACGGTGCTATCATATTTGTAATATACGGGAACGTAAGAAAATGCACTGATAACCCATTTAACAAATTTAGCAGTAGATTAGCGATCTAAAACATATGTCACCAAATTTAACAATTTTTTAAGTGACATCTTTTAACTATCGACGCTCATTCAGAGACATAAAGAAGTTCAGTCACTTAACTATTTTCAACCACTCCACTAAATAAGACTAATAAGTGGAACGTCACTCAAAAACTGCCACGAAACATTCCCCACCTACAAAGATAACAAATACTATTGAGCACTCCCTCCCCTTGTTGCTAATTCCCACTACAACAACCAACCATTAAAATTTTCACTATAACTAAGCATGTCATTAACGTTATGCCTATATATATACAAATCTATCGTCTGACCACAATATTCACATCATAGATTTCAATTCATTACAAAACTTAAAAACCGTTGACAAAAAGAGAAGAGATGGGAGCTGGTAGAATGATAAGGACAGCGGTTATTTTAGCAGTAGCGTTTTTCATGATAGGTTCTGACAATGTCCACGTGGCAGCTCAGGTGTGTGGAGCTAACTTGTCGGGACTGATGAATGAGTGTCAACGCTACGTCAGCAGCGCCGGACCAAATTCTCCGCCCCCATCTCGGTCGTGCTGTGCTCTAATCCGTCCAATCGACGTACCTTGTGCTTGCCGCTACGTTTCGAGGGATGTTACGAACTATATTGATATGGACAAAGTTGTTTACGTCGCTCGTTCTTGCGGCAAGAAGATTCCATCCGGTTACAAATGTGGAAGTAAGTATTATTATTTTTTTCTTGATATTTTGTAGTATTATTTTCGTGTTTGTTAAAATATGTCGTAATTTGGATTTGAATCTACTAGGTTACACCATTCCGAAGGCTTATTGAAGAGGGAGGAAAACAGAAATTGAATTTTCTATAAAAATTATTAAGATGTAATAGTGTCTGAATAATGATGATGATGATGTCAAGATTTGGGTCTTGTAATAAGTTTATTTAAATCAAAATGGAGGATCGGAAAATAATGAGACGGCAATATATATAGTTGCAAGTAATAAAATCAAATCATAGTGTGTTAATTATTTGTCCAAAAAAAAAAAAGTGTGTTAATTAATGTTTTCTATTTGGAAATTGGAATACTGGAAACAAAAAAAATCCAACTAGCTAACTCATTTTCTATACGCCCATTCCGGTTAATGACGCTTAAGTTTTTTAAACTCCAACTTCATTTCAGTATCAAAAAATTGCATAGCATACTAGCAAAGTGATCCTCAGTACTGAGTTTTTTGAGGAGCATCATAATTGTAAGAACCAACATTAAAGAGCATAACACATTAAACAACTTGGAAGTGTTCGAACAAAAGATAAACGACTTGAATGTTCATATATATCCGTGTAGAGACATTTTGTTTTGACGTGCTTTTGTGTAGCTAACGTGACGCCTCGTCAGTCGTCAAACGGTATAAAATTTTCGTGTACGTGAGGAAGTTTCTTTCTCACTATTTTTGCGTGGAATTAGAGTGTTAAATTAAGTCAAATTTAAGTGTCAAAAAAAAAACTACCCCACGGTGGGCGTTGTGTTACAATATCTTAAATATTCTTTAACAAAAAAAAAATGTTATTTTTATTTTTGAACAATATCTTAATGAAACTAATACTATATTTAATCAATTTTAAAAAACAAAAAACAAAAACAAAAATAACTAATGGGAAAATTAAGGAAACCCACGTACATTGCTCCTCGGAAAAAACAAAACCACGAGCGCTCCCCAAATTACAATACTTGCGGCTGCTTCAGCCTCTTGTTTTCGTTCTCTATCACTTTTCTCGAGCCACTTTTATAAAACCAAATCGTCCATGCAACACCGAAGTCCAAAAACATAGCTAAATCCAAAGATCAAAACAAACTTTTTTATTAAAGAAAAAAAGACACTTTTAAGAGACTTAAAACGAAGAAAGAAGAGATGAATGCCGGAAAGCAAGCTTCGTGGGTGGTGGCGACGGCGATCGCGGCGGTGGAAGTGCTAAAGGACCAAGGCGTTGCTCGGTGGAACTACCCTCTTCGTTTACTCCACAAAGAAGCAATGGCTCGCGTCCGTTCCATCACAGTCCCATCTCGTCCCTCTCCTTCTCCGTCTTCGTCTTCGGCTGATGTCATCAGATCCAAGCCCATGACCACCACACCCTTTGAGAAATCCTTTGAGAAAGCAATGGGGCTTAGCTGCTTTGGTCCCACCACTGTTAGATTCTAGATCACTCTATGTACTTGTTGTACGTAAATCAGAATGAATGTGCGTCTATGACTTGCACATCATTAGGAGGTCCAACATATGATGTTGTACTCGTTCTAACATTTAGCTTAAACAATCCTTATCAATTTTGAAATAAATCTGGCTCATGTGTTCGGTTTTATATCATACTATAATTAACCAAAACGAACCGGAATGTTTAAGCTGGTTTAAACTATACCAAGAAGAATCTTGACTCAACAAAAAAGTTTAGACCATACATATACACATCAGAAAATCGGATATACAACGTCTATAGGCAGTGGACGCGATTAATTTGTTGTGAGGTGGGACAAGCTAAGAATAATGCCCACATACATCACTGTCGCTCACTTAAACCATTCATGGTCAAAAACACTTCGCCATAAAGGTAAGCCTCTCTCATTATACCACCATCACACACCACGCCAATAAGTCAACAACTACTACTCCTAACACAATTAAACCTAATCAATACAATTTAATATTAGACCGACTTCTTGAGAGTAGTAGTACCTATATATTCTTCTTTTTACCAAAACATATTTAATCAAATGAAGAAATTTCAGTTACTTGTTTGAAATATTACTTTTTCTATACTTTCAAATATTGTTGTAAACATTTATATATTTAAGAAAATCAATTATTGTGGATGAAATTAAGATGATAGATAGCGTCAACCTACTTTTATTGACCAAACTTGATTCTAAAGAAAGAAAGCAAAATAGATAACAAAGATGAAGACGACTCTCTCATCTTCTTCTCTGATTTTCTTTTTCCTCTCCATCTCTCTCTCTCTCTAGAGCTTGTTGATTGATGATCTTGAAGCAAGAAGAATCATGAGGTTTCTGCTGGATGATAACGAAACCTTATCAGACTCGCTCTGTAAATACAATTGCATCCAAGAGTTGAAAAGTATAGGATACTGTTCATCCTATTGTCTTGACGAGTGTCCTTCCATCTGCGAGATCGTCGTAGTCACAGGTCTTACTCCACCTACAGCGATCCACCACGACGAAAACAACCTAAAGAGGATCTTGATCATCTCTGCTTCATCTATCATCACAACTCTGTTTCTCCTTACTTTACTTGTTCTCTGCTTCAAGTTTTACTATAGGAGAAGAAGACTCATGACAATATCAAGAAGATGGAGTATGGAAGAAGCTAGGAACTGGGATTTTGATGGACCGTCACCAGCTGTTATCGTGGATCATCCGATATGGCATATCAGAACCATCGGGTTGAATCCAACGGTTATAAGCTCGATCAAAGTGTGTCAGTATAGTAAAAAAGATGGTGTTGTGGAAGGAACTGACTGTTCTGTATGTTTAAGCGAATTCGAAGAAGAAGAAACGCTTAGATTATTACCAAAGTGTAAACACGCTTTTCATCTTTCTTGTATTGATACGTGGCTTAGATCACACACCAACTGCCCTCTCTGTCGTGCTCCTATCGTAGTGACGACCAACACGATGATGGTTGATGATCGTATAAGTGAGAGTCAAGAGGAGATCCGTGTGACGATGATTCCAGAAGATGATATAAATGAAGAAATCGAGGAGGAAAGAGATGGGTTTGTTAGTAATATTATTAGTAGAGATCATCATCATGAAAGTGAGTCGCAGTCGCAGCAGCGGGTGAGACGATCAGTGTCGTTGGATTCGTTATCGGGTTCAAGGGTAAGTGAACTTGTTGTCGGTAGAGAAAAGGAGAAGTTGAAGAGAGGTAATATTGGATCTTCTTTAGTTGGGAGGTCAAGTTTCTTGAAGAGATCTATCTCTTACAGTGGAAAGTAGTAAGAAGTTACAATAAGAGATCTTCTCATCTTCATCATTGCTATATGAAATAAAATAAAACAACAAGTCCATCAAGTAAGTTTCTTAGGGGGAAGACTACTCAAAATCAACAACCCCTAATGATATACGATTTTGTTAATCAGATAGCCACTCTTTGTAAAGTCAAGAGAGTTGATGATATGTAGCTTCTTCTACTCTGCTTTGGATTTTTTGGGATTATGTTGATAAAAAGTATAAATACATACACCAAAGTTTCATTGTATTTGTTTATACCATCTGGAATATAATTAAACTCAGATTACTGTGTCTTATGTGAATGGATAAGCTTTAAATCAGTTTTAAGTGTTAAACGGTGCGTTTCATTATAAAGAAGGCTTTCATCTTTATCGGTTAATCTCTTCTCTTCCAGACAACTCTCTCTGTCTTCTTGTTCAACGAGAGAACCCAATCACCAGATATGTCCTCGTTCTTCAAGGAGAAGTCTTCATCTTTACCTATTTAGGTTAGATTTTATTTCACGAATTATGAATTTGAGTAAAATTTTACGGTTTGGTTGTAGGATCGCTGTTAGTAGAACTGATGGTTTTGATTGGTGCTATGATTGTAGTTGGTTTTATCTATAACAATAGAATTTTTTGTATCCTAAGATTGAGTCATCGATCGGAGTCACATTGCATATGTCTATCGTGAATTCATCAACTGTTTGATTTTAGAAATTATTAGGGTTTCTACTGTTTGAAATTTGGGGATTACTATCGGGCTTACAAATCATGCTGTTATTTTCTCCTGTAATAAACTACACGCTGTTTTTTCCATAGAGAAAACGACACACGGACAGATAGACAAACTAGATTTTAACAGAACTGTGTTTTAGTTAAAGAACTTAAGATGAAGGGAACATAGATGACGTCTACATATGTGTATGTCAGTTTTTCTTTCCTTTTTTAGTTGCTCTAAGGTCATATTTGTTTTTGGATTTGTTAGTATGTATAACATTCAATTTATCAAATAGATTCTTTTTGTTTCCGTTGCATATCTTGGTAATTTATATGCATTACAGTCAAAAATATTAAAGTAAATCGCATGTTGAACTCTTGTTGATATATATATTTTATTGTTGTCATTTGCTTAATCACGTTCCTTGTTAAAGCTTTATAATGGTAAGTTACATTAGGTTAAGGGGGGTGGGGTCAAAAACTGACACGACACAAAAACTTTGGTTTCTCCGTCATTGTTGGAGAAGTGCATTCACATCCACTTCTTACCCAAAAAGAAAATAAATAATACTTGTAAATCGAAAATATTTAATTTTGGAAGGGCCTATTATTTTTTCAGATGAAGGCTCTTCTTCTTCAGATGCTTTGTGCTTTGTTGATCCAGATTCGATATACCCAACTTTACTCTCTAGACTTCTTTCATGGCAGCCATTCCCACACACTTGTCTCTCTCCCGTGATCCTTCTCCTTCTTCTACCACGTCTCTCCTTCATCTCCATACTCAAGCGGCGGTATGTTTTCAATTCTCTCTCTCCTCTCCCCTCACACTGTTTCATTCATCATATTCTGTTTTTCCACTGTTTAAATTTCTCTATTGCTATTTTTGATGATTCAGATCTTCGGTTCCAAGCATAATTTAAAGGATTCCCATTTGAGAATTCCTCCAGCTTCTTTCAGGTTAATTTCTAGGCTTTTTGATTTGGGATTTGCTGCTCTTATCTGAGTTTTTCATCTTTAGTTTTGACAATATAATAAGAACTAACATGGTGAATGATGCATTGTACTTTGATGGGGACCCTTACATCTTATGTTTTAGTTTCTTATATTATATAAGTAGTGTGTATGTGTGTCTTTCTAAAAGATTTGCAAAAGAAGTTTTTGTTTTCTTATGCTTCAAATGGCAAAATCTCAGTGGAGTTGTTTTCTTATGCTTCAAATGGCAAAATCTTAGTGGAGTTGTTTTCTATTATTCAAATGTTCTGATTTAGTTTTTACCTTTGTGGTGTTTGCAGAATAAAAACTGCCAACTTGCGAATGATGGCTTCAGGAAATACACCTGGACTGACTCAGGAAACTAATGGGGTTGCAATTGACAGAGAAAATAACACTGATGTATTTGACGACATGAAACAGCGGTTCCTTGCCTTCAAGAAGCTTAAGTACATGTAAGTGGCAGAGTACCTATTCTTTTCAGTCTTTTGCTTTTTCAATGGTTAGCTCACCTGATGATATATATATACTCTTGAGCAGGGATAACTTAGAACACTACAAAAATCTGGCAGATGCTCAAGCTCCAAAGGTAGATTTTTACACTTTTACAAATATCTTATGTTGTTTAATTGAGATATCTTCTGTTGTTTAACTGTTGTCTGGAGAAAGGAAATTGTTGCTAACAGTTTAAGGAACAGTTTCTGGTGATTGCTTGTGCAGACTCTAGGGTTTGTCCTTCTGCCATCCTTGGATTTCAACCGGGTGACGCATTCACTGTTCGTAACATTGCAAATTTAGTACCTTCATTTGAGGTAACACAATTTAGTGAAGATTTTGCCATTTTTGTTTTATATATAGCCTGGTTCATCTTTTGATATTAGTTGCATTTTCTTGTTGCGTGAAGTCTGGACCTACTGAAACCAAAGCTGCTCTCGAGTTCTCTGTGAATACTCTCAATGTAAGTATCTATCTTATCTCTCTTACAGTGTTTCAAGTTTTAAGTAGAGCATTTTCCACTGTTTAGACTGTTCAGGGCTCTGTTTCTTTTATGAAGTTAGCTTTCTACAATGTGTAGCTACATTTTTGTAAATACATTAATTATAACTCCTGTCTCATTGATAATTTTGTAGGTGGAGAACATCTTAGTCATCGGTCATAGCCGCTGTGGAGGAATTCAAGCTTTAATGAAAATGGAAGACGAAGTAGATTCCAGGTTTTTACTAGTTCTTGATTAAGTCTACTGAAAAATTCACAGTTGTTGATCTTTTCCATATTGCATCTCCCTTTTAACAGAAGTTTCATACAAAACTGGGTAGTTGTGGGGAAGAAAGCAAAGGAAAGCACAAAAGCTGTTGCTTCAAACCTCCATTTTGATCATCAGTGCCAACATTGTGAAAAGGTGATGTCTTTTGGGACAATCAGGGGAATTTTATATCTTCTGTAGAGATCAGTGAACTCATTATATATGCTATAAACCTGCAGGCCTCGATAAATAATTCATTAGAAAGGCTGCTTGGTTACCCGTGGATCGAAGAGAAAGTGCGGAATGGATCACTCTCTCTCCATGGTGGATACTATAATTTTGTTGATTGTACGTTTGAGAAATGGACGGTCGATTATGGAGCAAGCAGAGGTAAGAAGGAAGGCAGTGGGATTGCTGTTAAAGACCGGTCAGTTTGGTGCTGATCACTAGCAAATATCTCAATCTTCATAGAGTTTTTTCATAATACATAGAAACATCAGACCCCTTTTGCAAGTGATTATCATGTGTTTGTTTCCACTTGTGTGTTGAAGTCTTTCTCTTACTCTGTCTTATTGAGGCTAAAACTTGAGATACCCCTTCAGGTACTAATGTTTGTTTTATTGTCCAGTTGTTTCATCAGTGATTTCGTTTAGACTCCGGATTTGTGCAATGAATTGATTGGTTTTTCTCTAAGATATAATTATTTTGCCATTGTAGTGGATTAAACGCATACATAATTGAACGCAATGTATGAAACTATGAATATGGTCAGATTTATTTGATCGACATTGCAATAGTACATTGATCATCTATTGATCTTCATTTATTTATTCTAGATAGTTACAGATTAAAAAACTGAGTAGTGTCACAGTCAATACTCATCAATCCTATAGCTACCAACAATATATATAAGTTTCTCAGCAACATCAATAACATACATCTAATAAACTATTATTACCGTGGCTGCACTCTGCAATCTCTTTCATACCTCTTATGCTAAACTTACCCAAAACACCTCTTGCCCACTCGCCAAAATAAGTCTCATCGTATCCGATCATAGCGTTCTTATATATCGACATACATCGCCTATCCGTATGGGGGTATTGACATATTTCACCAACCGGGTCATGCCAAGAGACTTCGTGTCTCATCCCTGACCAATTAGCTCCCCATTGGAACACAAGCTGGCCAACTCCTGCAAGCTTAAGCCATCCTTTGGGGTAAAACTCCATTACATTACTATTTTTATCCATTAGAAACAAGTTGGTGAGTTGTGCACCTCGTGGTGCACTTGCTCACAAAATGTTAGATTATTCGATATGAAACATTAAGTTCACACCCATCTACTCTCTCACACTCTCTCTTAAAGACATTAATCACCATTGACCAGTTCTATATTTTTAGGTTGAAACTGCCTTTGTCAACGTCCTTCCGAAGTCCAGAAGAGATTTCAGGTCCAAAACAATATGTATAAATATTTCTTTTATTTACATAAATCTAATTTTTTCCTTTTTTTACAAAAATATTAATATAAAAACTATCATAATTTCGAAAATGTTAAATATCGAATCTAAAACACAAAGGCCAAAATCTTGAATGGGTGAAAATTGAGTTTTTTCAGTATATTTAACATTTCTGAAATTATGATAGTTTTTTTTATTAAAAAAAAAACAATATACATTAATTAGTATCCATATCTTTGATTTGTGATCTCTCCCGAACGATATGGGTTCCCTATCTCCCAATAGTTTCAGTTTTTCCCTTATTCATTTATTTGTTGGAATATAAAAATATAGAATATTTACTTATCTTTTGTCCAAAAAAAAAAAAAAAAAATTACTTATCTTAAATATGTGAAGATAAGCTGGTAAAGTATATATAAGGATTTGGCTTAAAAATAGAATTCTCTAAGAAGGAGTTTCATCAATCTTCTACTTATTTCGAAGTTGCTTAATCTATCGTGACCAAAAACGTGATACCGGTACGACTCTTTCAGGCAACAGAACGTAGCAATTACTACTAATTAGTGAGGTATGCGACGACTTGAGTCTCTCTGTTCCATTATTATTCTCGTCTCTCTCCGTAGAAAACAAAGTATACATTGCATCATCTTCTCTTTCTTTCACAACCATAATAAAAGATATAGGGTACGTATCACAAAACACTTTGCCTGAAAATTTGTATATTACAGTCATTGGTTTTGAGTATATATTACTAGATTATACTATTATCGATGGTCAATAACTCATGATGACAAATTCAACACGTTTCATTACATTGTATATCGTTATTAATTATTATGAAAAGTGTTTTGTTTTTCAAGAGAAATACAAATGTTTAGTTGTGAAAATAATACGACTCAGGGCATTGTGAAAACCATGGTCGTTACAGGCGAAGGAACGAATCAGATGACATCACAAGTCGACATGGAGAAGGCCAACGAGCGTAAGCAAAATCAATTAATCTTCAGGTCATCGTTGGGTCTTTTTTTTATTCTTGTGTAACCTATAATTGTTTGTTGTAATAGACTGCCCAGGTCCCCAATCGATCGGAAACTGTTGGAAAGTCAGATTCTTGCGCAGGTTGCCCTAACCAGGAAGCATGTGCCACTGCTCCTAAGGGACCTGACCCAGGTTCGATTTGTTATGTTGAGATCACAAACAACACCTTGAGACAATTTACAACGCATAAAAGATGGCATGTGAGTCTCTCTCACTCACTAAATTTTGTTTGTTTGTTTTTCTTCAGACTTGGTTGCTATAGCTGAAAGAATGGGAACCGTGAAGCACAAGATTCTGGTACTCTCTTGCAAAGGTGGGGTTGGTAAGAGCACTTTCTCAGCTCAGCTTTCGTTTGCCCTGGCAAGCATGGGCCATCAAGTAGGCCTCGTGGACATTGATATATGTGGGCCAAGCATCCCTAAAATATTAGGCCTCGAAGGGCACCAGGCTCACCAGAGCAACCTCGGATGGTCCCCTGTTTATGTGGAAGAGAACCTCGCTGTCATGTCCCTAGGTCTCGTGACTGATGAGCCTGCCATCGTGAGAGGTCCACGCAAGAATTTAATCATCAAATTTTTTTTAAAAGACGTTTACTGGGGAGAGATCGATTTCCTTGTGGTTGATTCCCCACCAGGAACCTCAGACAAAAACATCACCATCGTCCAGTCCCTTGCACACACGGGGATTGACGGTGCTATCATTGTCACCACCCCTCAGGAAGTATCCTTGATAGATGTTAGAAAAGGATTGACCTTTTGCGAAAGAGTTGGAGTCCCTGTGCTAGGAGTAGTAGAGAACATGAGCGGTTTATCTCAACCGTTGACGGATATCAAGTTCATGAAGCTGATAACTGAGACTGGCTCCTCCATCGACGTCACCCAAGACATGATCTCCTGCATAAGAGAGAATGCTCCTGAGCTTCTCAATGTCGTGGCTTGCAGCCAAGTGTTTGATAGCAGCGGAGGCGGTGCAGAGAGAATGTGTCAGGAAATGGGATGGCCGTTTCTAGGGAAAATTCCTTTGGATCCACAGCTTTGTAGAGCAGCCGAACAAGGCAAGTCAATCTTTGAGGATAACAAGTCTTTTGCTAGCGCACCCGCGCTTAAGAGCATCATACAGAAAGTCGTTGCTTCTATAAAGATGAAGGAAGACCTATGTGAAGAAACCGCCTAAGTCCTTCGTCGGTTTCCATCAATGTCTCAACTAGTTTTACACCGCTCTCAAGGTTGAAAGGAAGATCATACTCCCAAAGCAAGATATTGTTAGCTTAAGCTTGAGAGACAAGCAAAGATAAAAGAAGCTTCTAGACTATTCCTACCGAGACATGGATTAGGATTAGTTCAAAGTAGCCTAGGAGTTATCTAGTTAAAACCTGTTTCAAGTGTCTCTTAATCTATATATAAAGATGTGTCAAGGTAATGGCATAACTTAAGAGAGATTAAGAGTTTGTGAAAGCTTAGTTTTGAGTCAGTTTCTAAACAATAAAGGTTTTCCAAAAGAGTTCTTCTTAAAGTTCTATATTGTTTTTGATTCAATAGATATCACATCCATTCGTTCAAGGGACAACATCATCTTCATTCCTAGTGAGGAGTCGCTTTACAAGTACCGACCCACCCATCGTAGCCCGTTACAAAGCACAACGACGAAAGGAGAAAGCAACCGCTAATCCATCAAAATCGACTATACCATATTCTCTAATAAACTATAGTAGAAAAATATCAAACAAAATCGTAAAAACTTTTAAAAGGTTTTTTTTTTTACTCTCACTCTTATAACAGAAATGTTTTGCAGTTGTAGTAGATTAGAGGCATACATAATTGAACGCAATGTATGAAACTATGAATGGGGTCAGATTTTTTTGATCGACATTGCAATAGTACATTCATCGATTACATTCATTCATTTATTCTAGATAGTTACAGATTAAAAAACTGAGTAGTGTTACAGTCAATACTCATCAATCCTATAGCTACCAACAATATATATAAGTTTATCAGCAACATCAATAACATACATCTAATGAACTATTATTACCGTGGCTGCACTCTGCAATCTCTTTCATACCTCTTATGCTAAACTTACCCAAAACTCTTCTTGCCCACTCGCCAAAATAGGTCTCATCGTATCCAATCATAGCGTTCTTATATATCGACATGCATCGCCTATCCGTATCCGGGAACTGACATATTTCGCCAACCGGGTCATGCCAAGAGCCTTCGTGTCTCATCCCTGACCAATTAGCTCCCCATTGGAACACAAGCTGGCCAACTCCTGCAAGCTTAAGCCATCCTTTGGGGAAAAACTCCATTACACTACTATTTTTATCCATTAGAAACAAGTTAGTGAGTTGTGCACCGTGTGGTGATACTAACACATCGGTCTTCTTCATCAACTCCACTTGCTCACAAAATGTTAGATTATTCGAATATGAAACATTAATTTTACACCCATCTACTCTCTCACACTCTCTCTTAAAGACATCAATCACCATTGACTCATTTCTGAAAGATCTGGCCCCGGTTCTCAATAGCAATGTCATACCTATTTTGGGTTTTGATGTCTCGGATGAGCTGATATTACAGTAGTTCCTGGCTTTACATCTAATGAGATCAAAAGCTTCCATTCTCCTCTCCCTTGACATTCCACCTTCATTGTGTCTCATGACAACCGCCTTCTCAAAGCAAACCGGCTTGTCCTCATCAACAAACCGTAAGTACTCGGGTTCTTGACCGTAAGTGGCTTTGATTATCTCGCTCAACCAATGCCCCATCCCAAACCGTAGTTCTCCCCAGTGGTATAAAACCCATCTTTGAGGGTTTTCGCACTGGTTTCTTATGCTCCAAGCAACAAACGGCACAACTGCCGTTAGTCCATGCCACAAGTTACCGTAATCGTATTGGTTATAAGAAACAAACGTCAAGCCCTTCTGAAGAACAGCGTTACTCGGAAGAGCTTCAGGCCAAGCCAGCGCGTAGTAGTTCCACGCCCCATCATGCTCATCAACCCCTTTCAAGCACAAAAGCCTTCCTTTGGAAGAATCTGAAGGAAATTCTTGATACTGAGCCTCGCCTTTGGTTTGGTTATCATAGAGAGAGCTCATGAACCATGTATGACCTTCGAGTGGTTTGTTCGAGAAACGATAGTCCTTGAGAGGAAGGAATGTCACCGATTCACGTAGCTTCTCAACCAAGTAAGCCGTCTTGTTCTCGGATATTAATTGTTCAGGTTGGTGTTTCAGATACGTCAAGAGTGCAGGAGGGAGTGAAAGGGAATGTTGAAATGAAAAGATTTGGAGAAGAACAAAAACAGTGACAACGAGGCACAAGACGTTCAAGTAGAACTTAAGGGACGATAAGCAAGTAACTAGCCTACGCCAAACACTAGCTTTAGTCGTCATTGTGAAGTAGGAGTGAGTGAATCAAATTGTGTTAAGCAGCAGAATCAATTTAATTTATGTGAATTAAGCTTGTGAGGAACGTATATAATCAAAACGACAAATTAAAAAATTACAGGCACAACCATGATGCATTAATAGCGTGGAATTAACCAACACATGCTTTCCGTTTATCTCTCCTAGTATTACAATTTTTTTTATTGCACACTTTACATTAAACTACTCTGACTTTAGATGAGATGCATACAAATAAAATTTTCTAATCGTATTATTCATATA
This sequence comes from Camelina sativa, assembly GCF_030686135.1. Taxonomy (NCBI): domain Eukaryota; kingdom Viridiplantae; phylum Streptophyta; class Magnoliopsida; order Brassicales; family Brassicaceae; genus Camelina; species Camelina sativa. The sequence goes on along the minus strand of NC_141891.1, from coordinate 3,186,915 downwards.
TAATTAAGCAACTGGTCTTTGTTTAGTTTTCTTGTGTAAGGTCGACGATTATATTTTGTGGGCTTTCGTGCTAGATCCATAATAGGTGAAATAGATTTAGTGCCGAATATTTAAATATTTTTTGAGAGCTGAAATGAATTTAGTTTCCTGATTATTTTTGGTAGCCTAATTAATTTTTATTAGAACCAACTTGTGAAGAAAGAGCATGGTTTTATAAGATGAGATGGAACTCGTGAGGGAAAGAAAAAGAAAAAAGCTAACTTGATTTGCCGAAGAAGTTGATGGATTGCATGTTTGAAAAACGACATTTATCAAATCTGCGTCCACACAATTCATGAAGATGAACATAGAAAAGTACTAGTTTTAGAGACTGTTATTAAAGAATTGATTTTTAAATCCATGTAAAATTGTAAATTATAAAAATCAAAACAAATTGATTTTGAAATAACATGTTTTATCATTGGATTTGAATTATTCTAATTTACACTTTCAAATTTATTTAAAACATAATATAGATTTTGAAATCCAAAACAAATCATTAAATGAATAACATGAGATTTTAACAAGTATTTACAAATCATAGAACCAATAACACATAATTTTGATAAGTATTTTAAAATCAATAGTTGAATAACAAATAATTAATGTTTGGATTTCCAAATCCATAAAAATCATAAAACAAATAACCCCCTCTAATTAATAAGCCAAAAATTGTAAATAGTAGTTTATTGCAAATTTAACGAACAAATAATGTACTTTTAGACTGTTTGTTTGTAGTTTGACTGAATAATTATATGCATTTATACTAATATTTCTCCTTTGTTTTCAATTGTTGTTTTCTCTAAAGGTTTAGTTCAAACTTACAACTATATACATGTAATAAGAGGGAAAAACCTTATATCTAAACAAATTCAATTTAATTGTTGTTTAGACTGAGGCGCATAGTGGATCTGTCAATGATTTGGTATTCTATAGTTATCAAGGAGATCTAAAGATGCTAACATGTGGAGAGGACAAACATATCAAGTCATGGAATTCATCAAATGGGACCATTTATTGGCAATTGATCCATACCGCGTCATTGAATAGTTTTGCTTTGCACCAAGATGGAAATAACATGGTATGTATTCGATCACAACCATTTTTGCTAATGTACATTGTACCTTCGAAACAACTAACTCTAGTGTACTTTTATTTCAGCAACTCTTCACGTCAGATGAGTTTGGGAATGTAATGGATCAAACGTACATGATGGACAGCCTGATAATCAACATGTTTTCCCTACTGGTATGAATGGTAGGCTTGAACTCATCTTAAGGAAAGATGGAAAGAGGTGAGTTGAATATAGATAGAGTCAGTTATGTTTTACAATTTTACAAGTTAATCTCAGTTTTACCTAACCAACAAAATTGGCAGATGTTCTATTGTGGAGAAGGTTCAGGTCGCTTGGTTGAGCTTCATATAGAATCTCTTACTATCCGGAGAGAGTACAAAGACTTTAACAAGAGTAAGCTGAGATGTATGGACATTTGCAATGGGTATATGGTAGTGGGTGATGAATATTGTGTGAAGGTGGAAAGTGATCATCTCTTCAGAAAGATCACTATAGACGATTCAAAATTTCAGGTAATTTCACTTGGCTAATATGTCTCTGTCCCGTGCTTAAGTTTTGTTAATATGTCCCATGCTTAAGTTTTGTTAATATATTTCTCTCAACATTTCAGGAGTGTCCGATGGTTAAGTTTAACCGGGAAGGCACCTTGTTAGCGGTGGTGAGCTCTAATTGCTTGAGGATCCTAGCAAATGCTGATGGAAAGAGTTTGCTTGAATGATGCTTTTTGTAAATGGTGTTGTGAATCAAAGTTTGGAGATGTAATTTGCGGTGTGGTTCTATTCAGAAAATATATAAAAGTAAATGATTGATGTGTGGTTTAATTGCAGATGGGGAGAAATGGTTTTTGAGATATGAGTTGATGTGAGAATGGTTTTTGGTTTTGTTATGTGTAAGAGGTGGTGAACTTGGCACTTGTAATGATAACATAAACTTGACATTTATCAAATCTACGTCCACAATTTATGGAGATGAACATAGAAAGTACTAGTTTTAGAGAGTGTTATTGAAGAATTGATTTCTAAATCCATATAGAATTGTAAATTATGAAAATCAAAACAAATTGATTTTGAAATAACATGTTTTATCATTGGATTTGAATTATTCTAATTTACATTTTCAAATTCATTCAAATTCATTTAAAACATAATATAGATTTTGAAATCCAAAACAAATCATTAAATGAATAACATGAGATTTTAACAAGTATTTACAAATCATAGAACCAATAACACATAATTTTGATGAGTATTTTAAAATCAATAGTTGAATAACAAATGTTTGGATTTCCAAATTCATTAAAATCATAGAACCAATAACCCCATCTTAATAAATTTTAACATTACAAATGTTCATATAAGCCAAAGATTGTAAATAGTAGTTTATTGCAAATTTAACGAACAAATAATGTACTTTTAGACTGTTTGTTTGTAGTTTGACTGAATAATTATATGCACTTATACTAATATTTCTCCTTTGTTTTCAATTGTTGGTTTCTCTAAAGGTTTAGTTCAAACTTACAACTATATACATGTAATAAGAGGGATAACCTTATATCTAAACAAATTCAATTTAATTGTTGCTTAGACTGAGGCACATAGTGGGTCTGTCAATGATTTGGTGTTCTATAGTTCTCAAAGAGATCTAAAGATACTAACATGTGGAGATGACAAACACATCAAGTCATGGAATTCATCAAATGGGACCATTTATTGGCAATTGATCCATACCGCATCATTGAATAGTTTTGCTTTGCACCAAGATGGAAATAACATGGTATGTATTCGATCCCAACCATTTTTGTTAATGTTGTATATTTGTACCTTTGAAAATACTAATGTAATTTTTTTAGCAACTCTTTACATCAGATGTGTTAGGAAATGTAATGAAACCAAACTTAAGAGTACATGATGGACAGCCGGATGTTTATCCACATCTTTTCCATAGTGGTATGAATGGTAAGTTTGAACTCAAGTTAAACAACGATGGAAAGAATTGAGTTGAATATTGATAGAGTCATATAATTATTTCAGTTATGTTTTACAATTTTATAAGTAATCTCAGTTTTATCTAACCAAAAAAATTGGCAGATTGTTATGTTGTGGTGTTGAACCTTCTACAAAAGGTTTGGGTCATTTGGTTGAGCTTGATATACAATCTCTTACTATCCAGAGAGAGTACAAAGACTTTAGCAAGACTAAGATAAGATGTTTGGACATGTGCAATGGATATATAGTAGTGGGCATGAATATTGTATAAAGGTGTGGAATATGGAAAGTAATCATCTCTTCAGAAAAATCACTATAGACGATTCAAAATTTCCGGTAATTTCATTATACACTAGGAGATATTCCATGCTATAAAGCATAAATCTACATTTTCTAAAAAATTATAATATAATAACAAAAATTATTGTTATATTTGTTCTAAAATGTTATTTTGTTTTAGACAGTCTTTAATTTTAATATTGCAACTAGGAATTCACCCGCGGTACACCGCGAGACTAAGTTTTCAAATTTTCAATTAATTAACTTTTTGTCTAATTAATTTAGAATTTTTTTTCTCCTTCTTCTTACGTTTTATAAAATTTATAACTTAATTACATTAAATTTGTTATTAGATAGAATATAAAATTCTAGATTTATTTTGTTCTCTAGAATTAAACAGAGGTATATTTCTATATAGTATGTTAGTGTATACTTTTATGTGTATTTTTTTTTTGGAATATTAAGAATGTGTAATATTTTGTATTTCATATACTAAATAATTTATAAGTTAATTTTCAAAACTATGATTACAAATTTATAGTATATATGAGATAAACTAATAGTTTTAGTGTTAGTTCTATATTTCAAACCCGCCATGCTAGGCGGGTCATGCAACATATTCAAAGATTTTTAATCCACAAAAACTCATCATATGAAACTCGTGAAAGTAAAAAATATTTTTAAATACGTAATACAAAATAAAAATAAATCTGTGAGCAAACAATATCTTTTATATTTTATTATTATTCTTTGAATAAAATATCAAATTGAATGGTAAATATGTTTGTTACCTTTTAAAACCATACCGTTAGTTTTTTGAATGATATATTTTATATTTGATTTTGAACATTTATTTTAGGGGGAAATCAATGCGTTGAGATCAAAAATCTCGGCCACGAATCCTCCTCCAAGATCGAAAATCAATTTGTTTCTTGGTTAGACCGATTGTTTAGGAAATTTGTGTATGGAGAAAATATTGTTTTGTAAAATTGGAAACTTAATATTAATTAAATCAATTATAAACTTAATACTTAATGTTAAAGGGAGTGGTTCCAAATGTTTTGGAAAATTATTTAGGATGAAAAATCTTGTTTTCAAAAATAGAAACTTAATATTAATTAATTAAATGAAAAACAAATTAATAATTAATGTCAATGGCAGTCTTGTAAATAGGTGGCAACTTCAGGATTTATTTGCTAAATGTACTTGAAAAATGTATATATAGATTGTTTGGTAAATCTACATATATATTTTAAAGTAATAATTATTTTAGAATATTATAGTATCTTAATTTATTTGATGTATATTATTGTTATATATCGTTTGTTTGTTGTATTTGCATCATTATTATGTGAAATATTTTAAAGTAGTAATTATTATATTCTAATTTTTGAGAAAATATAATTTATTAATTTATCAACTACATAAATTTGCAACTACCAATATGACGATGTGAAACATTAAAACACATTTTTCTACATAGATTGAATAATATATCTTCATTTTAAAAAATTCAAATCACAACGTATATAGAAAAAGTCTACATATTTATTTATCATATGTATTATATGATACTTAAAAAGAAATAAAAGAAATACGATAGGAGATTATAATTTAAAATCTACATATTCTCTCTCTAATCGTAATTCCGGTTAAGGAAAGGACCGGGTTTGATTGTTAGAATTAGGCCGGCGCAATTTAATATGATCTCCGTCTAAACCGGGAGAAGGAGAAAACGAATAGAGAAAGAGAAAGAGGAGGAGACGTCGAGCGACGGTGTTATTCCCGGATTTCAAAGGCGGCGATCCCTCCGGCACGGGTAATTTCTGCCCCTTCACGGTTAGTCTGTAAGCGTCAAAAAATAATTCCTCTAATTGCTCGTTGGATCTGGTCAATTGGGTGTTATGATTGATATGTATGTAACATGTGTCTTTGCCGAAGAAAGACTGAGAGATTCAGCCAAACCACCGAGGGAGGGTAATGCGGGCTCACCCGATTGAGGTAAGAGTGGTTAATGCTTGATTCTTTATTACACAGTCGTCAGTGTTCCATGTTGTTGTTGTTTGGCGTGCCAGTACTTGTTTTGTTTTCTACATTCCTTCCATAGATTTTTTGTGAAACCCTTTCGAATATTTTGCGAGTTTTCATCCAAGACAAGTGCATATGGGCTTGTCTGTGGGTTTGGTTGCTGAACACAAACAAGATCACAAACATTGTTAGTTCTTTTTGATTCTGTCTGATGTACTATTCTAATCGTCCCTCTCTTCCATCTACAGATTGACACCCATTATGATGGCCACTTCTATTATGATGTCTGGGGTGGTTAGAGAGCAAGTCACCCTCACAGCCATTCTTGTTTTACTGGTAAGGACTTAGATCCAATATCCCACTCTTTATTCACTGATTTGGAACTAAAAGGCTGGAGGGAGGATATAGGGGACCGTAAATCTTGAGAAACACCCCAGCAGAAGTGTTCTGCAAAAACAATGTTTCAGATACTTGGGACCGGTGAGCTTTTTCCCCTCCCGACTTGACCATACTAATTACCTAGCTCTTGCTTACTCATCTACGTCTAAAAACCTGCAGATGGAGATAGAAGCATATGAAGTGATGATGGAAGATGGGAGACTAATGTATAAAACTGAGCATGACTCTGTCTGACCAATTCGACAGAGGAATACAAGTCGATTTTTGTACTTGGCACGACTACAAAATCCCAGCACTCAAGTTTTTTTTTTTTATCTGGAGGCGCCACTACAGCTGCTTGAAGATTGGTCGCTCGCGATAGGATCCTTGAGGTACGTGAAGTCATCAGTCTCTGCCTCTCCCTCGGGAATGAATCTCTCTCTATGTTATGTAAACTAAAAGGTTAAGTTTCTTAGAGGAGCACAATGTTGATTGATCTCACCAATGTTAAGGTAAGGAAGAATAAATACACTATACATGCAACAAACATTCTACTGCAGAGATCCATAAAATGTTGTATTCACGAGTGCTTAATCTGAATTGCAGAGATATGTTCGGTGAAATGAGGAACATAATCCACTGCGGACGAAGAAGAAGGACCAAAAGAAGTTGTCAGAGCAAGAAGAGAGGGAGAGAGAAAGAGAAAGAGAGCACAGAATGCAGTGTTTGATCCTGTAAAGATACACTTTTCTTGTAAATGGACAAGTGGATATGGTCCAAGAATTGGGTGTGTTAGAGAATGGAGAGCTACAAGCACAAGCGCGGTGGAGCAAGTCAGCCTCTCTCTCCTCGGGTTTCGCCAGCTAATCTAGTCTAACCAATAAGATCTTCTATAACTATGTAAAAGTATTTTATACTTTCCTTTTATTGTGTCGTGTATGTAGAATTTTTACGTATCAAGGAAACATTTTTAGCCCCATACAGAGGTGTAGTTTGTTTCCCTGTTTTACTATATAGTCTTATGTACTTTCCCCTTTTTGGCCAACGTCTTTCTTTTTAACACGTACGTAGTATTATGAAAACGAAACTTTCAGTTTCTTTCATCAATTACGTTATGGAGACAATGTTACTTTCCATAACAGAGATAATGACTTTCCCTAATACTATATTTTTTCACGGTTCTCGTATATATATATATATATCAATGAAAAGAAAGGGTTAAGGATCGAGATAAACCCAGCAACTAATACATTTGGATTTACTAATAGTTTTGGATTTACAATAGTTGGTGAAAATCACAAGTAGCACAAAATACTGATTTTAATGAAGTCACTATTATTTTAGATGGTCAACTCATTTAACCATTTCACTCATCAAATTAAATGAGTTCATGGATTAACCCAACTCATTTGTTTAAATGAATTCATGAACTCATTTAATTTAAACTTATTAGGTAATAAGTTGAACTGAGTTGAGTTAATCATTTTGACATCCCTAGACTTAACTCAAAGATTATTCAAAAATGTAACCAATCAAGAACAAAATTATTTTTTTGAAATTGAGGTTGAATTACAATGTGTTATGGTTGATGTACAATTTTGAGTTATGTTCTTTGTAAAATTGTTAACTCAAAACATCATTCAACATCATGGAAATTTTAATGACTTAAAGATGTGGTAAGTTGAGTTAGCATTTTTTTTTAATTAAAAAAACGAAAATACAGTTATATACTACAAAAATTGATTATTTTAATTTTTATTTAGTTGATATATCAATAAAATAAATCTAACTGTTTTTATTTTATTTAATAACTTCTTTTAATTACTTATTTTAAATTTGTTATATTTTGCCAAAATTATTATTTTTATTATCATTTGAAATAGGCATAGTTCTAAATATGATAAGATTGTAAATATTATGGAATGGAAAATACTTAGGTTCACACTTAGGGTGAACCTTCTTGTTCACTTCTTCCTTCTCAACCAATCAAAATCTTCTATACATTATTTTATTTAAAAGAATAAATTAAAATTAAATTAAAAAGCAAAACAGATTAAAGAAACAAATTCTCTATAATTTTTTTTAAGGAAAGTTAAATATTGGCTTGGTTTATATTTTACAATTAGAATGAAATGATGTATCGGTTTGGGTTTACAAATAAGGTGATTAGGATTTAGATTTTACAATTCAAACAAAATTATATGTCGGTTTGGGTTTACAAATGAAGTGGTTAGGGTTTAGATTTTACAATTAAAACGAAATTATATGTCGGTTTGGGTTTACAAATGAAGTGGTTAGAGTTTAGATTTTACAATTAAAACGAAATTATATGTTGGTTTGGATTTACAAATGAGATGGTTAGGGTTTAGATTTTATAATTAGAATAAAATTATATGTCGGTTTGGGTTTACAAATGAGATGGTTAGGGTTTAGATTTTACAATTAGAATGAAATTATATGTCGGTATAGGTTTACAAATGAGATGGTTAGGGTTTAGATTTTATAATTAGAATGAAATTATATATCGGTTCGGGTTTATAAATAAGCGGTTAAAGTTTTTAATTTTACAGATTTTGTTTCTTTATTTTATAAGAAGGTGAATAAATAGTTTCTTAAATGCATTATGACATGTCAAATTTTCATTGGCTAAAATATTTAGAAGTGAACAAAGAGCTTCACCTTAGGAGTGAACCCAAGAATTGTTCTTATGGAATGCATGTAGTTCATTTTTTTTAATTTGCAATGTAACAAAGAAGTTTAGTTAACTTTGTGTATATTAAAATTATTTTATTATTTATATATTTTATTCTATTTTATTTTTAATAATTTTATTAAATGTATTCACTAATATTTTTTAATAATTATAATTATCAATTATTTTAGAAATAATTGAATAATACATACATCAACATCTACCACAAAAATGTCACCAGTAAGTAATTTTGGTAAGATTAATAAATCATATTCTATTCATTACATCGAACTAATTCATGTTACCAATCAGAGCCTAAGCCTTAAAATCAGATAATTAATTGAGTTTGTTTTTATCAAGTTAATTTATTTTAAAGATTCTAGTTACCTTAAATATTAATTGTAAATAGACTTATCCTTAAATATTAATTGTAAATAAATGAATATATTAAAAACAACTGAAAGTTATAAATAATTAAATATTACTTCAGACAAAATTATTTTTTATATTATTTATTATAAAATATTGATTTTAACATCAGTTTTTAAAATGATATAAATATTTTACATTAGTTTTGAGAAATGATGCAAATATTTGATATCAATTTAGTATGAATGATGCAAGATTTACAACTTTTTCGTAAGTGATTTAAATGAACATGATTTTAATAATTGAAGCAAATATTTATTTCAATCGATACAAATTATATGCATCAACAAAATATAAATGATTTATTAAAGTGATGTAAATTATGTTTAAATGATACAAGTATACAAAATATATGATGTAAATCAATCATTGATTGTGTGAAGGTGTGGATGTGGAAAGAGATATGTAAAGTCCTGCTTGCTTTAGTTATTATCTGTTTTTCTTAGAACCATGGACGAAGCAAGCAGGAGAAAACATGATGAAACTATGTTACTCATACGAGATTACCTTGAGAGACACGCAATGTGCAAGATGGTTCCAGCTGTTGTGTTAGTCTGGATGTTGAGGAGAGAAAGCTAGCCAATCTTGAACACTTGAAATCTTTACTGATGTGTGGTGACTTTGAAGTCGCGGTGACTTATTTTGTCCAATTTCAGAAGCAATTCTCTTTAACTTCCTGCCAAATCGTATATGTCAGTTGGAAAACACATTTTATATAGTGAGATTTTTGGTTTTGTTATATGTAAGTGGTGGTGAACTTGGCACACTATTTATGTCTTTGTGGATAATGATAACATAAGTGAGTGAGACATTAAAAATAGGGGAATGCATTCATTTAATAAAAAACAATTTTGTGATATATATTTTCTAAACTTGGAAATTTTGGACTCTAAAATGCTTAGTGAAATTGTTGAAAAATGATGGGATCATGTGCTTGTGCACCATCGGTACACCCCTTAGAGGTATGGCTTGTTGACACTTGACTTATTTACAAGTGTCATCACATTAGTTTTAGAAAAGAAAAAGAAAAAAGAAAAAAAAGTGGACACCATCTCCCAACTAAAAGATGAGTTCATAAGATGTGGTTACTGAGAATGGTTTGTTTTTGTCTTAGAAAGCAATGAACCAGTTACCGCTTAGCAGTGTGTTATTGACTACCAAAATGAATTAGGCATATTCTCTCTCTCTAATCGTAATTCCGGTTTAAAAAAGGACCGGGTTTGATTGTTAGAATTAGGCGCAACTTAATATGATCTCCGTCTAAACCGGGAGAAGGAGAAAAAGAAAAGAGAGAGAGAAAGAGGAGAAGGAGACGTCGAGCGACGGTGTTATTCCCGGGTTTCAAGGCGGCGATCCCACCGGCTCCGGCACGGGTAACTTCTGCGCCTTTTGATTTTACGGTTAGTCTAATTGCCTCTAATTGATCGCTGGATCTGGTCAATTGAGTGTTATGATTGATATGTATGTAACATGTGTCTTTGCCGAAGAAAGACTGAGAGATTCAACCAAACCACCGAGGGAGGGTAATGCGGGCTCACCCGATTGAGGTAAGAGCTTGATTCTATTACACAGTCGTCAGTGTTCCATGTTGTTGTTCTTTGGCGTGCCAGTACTTGTTTTGTTTTCTACATTCCTTCCATAGGTTTTTTTTGTGGAACCCTTTCGAATATTTTGCTCCTAAGACTGTTCGCAAAGAAGACCTCACATGAATCTTTTTGTCTTTGTGAAATATTCTCCCCAGGAGGAGGATAAGGAACTGGCCGTTGTAAAGCAAAAGATCAAGAATATCAAGAAGATCAAGAAAGGAACTGAGGTAATGATACAAATTTATGGCTCATTTGCAGTCCCCCATGTTCATGTTCTTACATATTGCAAAGTGAAACCGCTGTTTGGCGCTGCTGATCCATCGAGACAAACTATTAGGTATTGCCATGTCATGAATCCATTAGTGATACAAACTTTTCAGAAAGACTCCAAAATAGAGAACCCCAGTGTTAGTCCACCTGAGCCTTTTGTGTTCTTTTCCCCTTAGCGCCGGTCACCGGAGCTTGATGCAGCTGCAACTACGTTACATACAATAGTTAGCGGATTAGGAAGGAGCCTAGCAGATTGTGCGGTCGTTGTTGAAGACACCTCTGGTCAGCTACTTGATTCTATCTTCGTCTTTCAAAAGTGTTGATTGCTTTAATTGTTGATTGCTCTGTGTCTTTCTTTCTTTGAACAAGAGAAACATGCATGAGACCGCTGATCCGATATTGTCTGTGGGTTTGGTTGCTGAACACAAACAAGATCACACACACACTTTGATTCTGTCTGATCTACTATTCTAATCGTCCCTCTCTTCCATATACAGATTGACCCAATTATGATGGCCACTTCTATTATGATGTCTTTGTGGTCAGAGAGCAAGTCACCCTCACATCCATTCTTTTTTACTGGTAAGGACCTAGATCCAATATCCCCACTCTTTACATCTTCCTGTCTATGAATGTGTGTTCTCAACTCTGCATTCATTTATTTGATTTCGAAGGATATAGGGGACCGGCAGACAAAGATGTATAATCTTGAGAAACACACCCCACAAGTGTTCTACAAAAACAATGCATGCCATCAGATACTTGGGACCGGTCAGCTTTTTACCCTCCCGACTTGACCATACTAATTACCTACTCATCTACGTCTAAAAACCTGCAGATGGAGAGATAAGCATATGAAGTGATAATGGAAGATGGGAGACTAATGTATAAAACTGACCATGACTCTGTCTGATTGATCTCACCAATGTTGGTAAGGAGAAATAAATACACTATATATGCAAGTTGCAACAAACATTCTACTGCAGAGATCCATAAAATGTTGTATATTGCAGAGATGCTCTGTGAATGAGGAATATAATCCACTGCGGACGAAGAAGAAGGACCAAAAGAAATCCCAGAAGAAGTTGTCAGAGCAAGAAGAGAGAGAGAGAAAGAGAGCACATAATACAGTGTTTGATCCTGTAAAGAGAGACTTGACTTGTAAATGGACAATATGGTCCAAGAATTGGGTGTGTTAGAGAATGGAGAGCTACAAGCACAAGCGCGGTGGAGCAAGTCAGCCTCTCTCTCCTCGGGTTTCGCCAGCTAATCTAGTCTAACCAATAAGATCTTCTATAACTATGTAAAAGTATTTTATACTTTCCTTTTATTGTGTCGTGTATGTAGAATTTTTACGTATCAAGGAAACATTTTTAGCCCCATACAGAGGTGTAGTTTGTTTCCCTGTTTTACTATATAGTCTTATGTACTTTCCCCTTTTTGGCCAACGTCTTTCTTTTTAACACGTACGTAGTATTATGAAAACGAAACTTTCAGTTTCTTTCATCAATTACGTTATGGAGACAATGTTACTTTCCATAACAGAGATAATGACTTTCCCTAATACTATATTTTTTCACGGTTCTCGTATATATATATATATATCAATGAAAAGAAAGGGTTAAGGGCGACAGTAGCTAGCTAGCTAGCAGGCATGGAAGAACTACCGTTTGATGTAGAAATCGAGATCTTGCTGAGACTTCAAGTGCAACCTCTTCGTCGATTAGAATTGGTTTCAAAACAATGGAGAAGTTTGATAAGATCTCGAGATTTCATGGAGCGGTACTTGGTTCATCAGAAATCCAAGCACCGTTTCACGATCCTTGCTGGTGTCAAAGTCATGGACCCGTTCGCTCATGAAGTTTTCCGGGAACCACGATTTATCCGTTACTTCCATTCATCAGACGGTGATCCCGGATTTTCCTATATGCTGCTTCAAAATAACGAAGGTGTTCCTTGTCTCTCATGCGACGGTTTCATCTGCTGTCCGAGACCTGGTAACAAGTTTGTGTTTATTAATCCGGCGACTCGTCTGTTGATCCATGTCGAACAACAATCTCTTCGCCACCGTCCACAGAAATTTATAAGTCATCTAATTATTTTACCCGAATTCCAGTACTGCAGAACACATATTCTTTATCACGGCATGTGTACGTAACATATATACTGCCTTCGTTTATATATTTTTTATTTTTTTCACAAGAATTAAAACTGTTGGAGTTGACATTTAATTATTATAGATAATTCAGAAAGAGTTTTGTTTGTTTTTTTGTTCTTTAAAGTTCTCTTTTCTTATATATATATATAGCTAATTGATTATTAATGTCATTTGTATTATTTCATTTCTTACATGCAGTGAATCATCAGTTTTCCAACCTGCCGTGTAGCAGCTTGTTAGGATTTGGGAGAGACAGAGTGAGCGGAGATTATAAACTTGTTAGGTTATTTGAACCGCCTGGGGAGAATACGTTATGCACAGGATGCGAGCTTTTTTCGCTTAAGGCAAGGAAATGGATATACATAAGCCATGTTCCTATACCTTGCTTTAATGGGCAACCTTCAGCGAGCGTTAACGGATCCATCTATTGGTTCACTGCTTATCTATGGTTAACGGATGCAGATCAGTATTCAACAACGGCCAAGATCATAGCATTTGATCTTCACACACACAGATTCCGTGCAGTCCATCACCCTCCTTTCGGTGCTAGTACAAAACCCTCCTACCGAATTCATCTCGTGAACCTTAGGGATCAAGTATGGATCGTAGAGCAGCAAATTAACTGTTTGGAGATGTGGAGCATGGATAGAGGAGGAGACGCATGGGGGAAAATGTATTCAATTGATCTAAGAAGCCATGCAAGGACTAGTTTGGGGGAGGTGCTTATGCCAATTGAAATCTGCCGCGACGGAAAGGTGTTGATTAACGGTAACAAGCCAAAGGATGCAAGTCACTTGGGTTTCATAACAAGGTTGCTCAAATATGATCCGCGTACTCACTCGGGTTTCATAAAAAGGTTGCTCAAATATGATCCGCGTACTAAAACTTTTGCCTATGGCTCCCCCTACTTCAAAACTTGGGTCCTTGCTCCCTACTTCCAGTCTCTCTTCTCTTTCGATACAATTTACTAAAGAGTTTCTTTCTTTCTTTCTTTTTCGATACAATTTATTAATTAGTATTCTAGATGATCATCTTCTCTTCTACTTTTATTGTTCTTGTTTCTTACTACACTATTATGATCATTTTATTTACATTCCAAACTGATGCGCTGCAACGTTTGTCCCTTACATCTTTCTTTTGAATCATGGACTAGCTTATTGCCTCTGTTATTTTTTTTCTTTTAATTTTAATTAATGAGATGGCAAATCAATCCGCTTCTTACGAAAGTAAAGATCGTAAAGAAGAACAAAGTGTTTATAAAGAGCCAATTTTTTTTAAGGTTTTTCATTTAATAAAAGAGTTTTTACAAAATCTGCTATTAATATAGTTTAGCATTAGGTTAGATTTTTCATCAGGAATATGAGCCATCGATGTTCCTAACTTAGTAAATTCCTATCCTAGCTAGTATGAACTAAAAGTTTAGAGACCAAATCTTTCTTTCTTTCTTTCTTCAATGGGGAACTTCCAGCGCTTGATCTTGTCCTACCTCGATTTGCTTCTTCCTCTCCGGCCGTTAGACGAAAACAAAGAACAAAAGCCACAACCAACGGAAGATATCTTAGGAGAAGGTGGATCCAAAGCTGGAGATATCTCCCCAAGTACTCTTGCGCCACCATGGCCACGTCCTCCGTCGGATGCGCTACGTTGCACCGTTGGAGGCGTACTAGCCGCCATTGATCCGTCACGATGATCTTTGCTCAATTCTTCTTGTCTTTCCACGTCGGGACGAATCTCTCCACTCACGAACCTGTCATTCCAGACGAGTCCCGACGATCCATGTCCCCTGAACGACACCGTTGATGATCTCTGCAACGCCATCTTTTTTCTCTCTTGTCTTCTTTCAATTGAATTGTGTGATTTTTTTTTTTTGTCTCCCGGAAACTAATATATATTTGAAGAAACGGAAAACAAAGAGAATAATATGGGAACCTAATGTTTTTTTTTTGGAAGTTTTCTTTATAATTTTGGTTTTTCTTTTATAATATTTTAAGTTGGAAGTTTTCTTTTCTGTTTTGTTTTACTTTTTCTTATTCAAAATTGTTTTCTTATTATCGTTTGACATTTATAGTTAAATCCCATTTATAATAAAATAGAAGTACACAATATTGTTTTGTAGAGTATGTAGTTTTAATAAGTAGGTTACAAATAGGTTATAGATTAATTGATAGATTAATTGGTTACAAGTTAAATAGTTGGTGCAACTTTAATTTATTCCCCAAAATTTTAAAGGGAATATTCTAAAAAATCATTTGATATCATCTAACTTACCATATTAATTTGTTTTATTACATTATTCATCAATATTAAAATCTTTTGATATCTAACTTAACATATTAATTTGTTAATTATCATTATACTACACCTCTCATTTTTATATATGAATCTACTATGTGAAACAAATAATTCTCATATTATTTATTATAATTAAAAAATAGTTTTATTTCCGGATATAACATAAGTTGAATTTTTAAAAACAAATATAAATTATTCAATCTAGAAAATATTCAAGCTTTAGTAATATTATTCTTTAAAAATAATATCTATTGAATTTAATATTTTACTGAGTTACGGGTCAAAATTTGAAAATTTAAATTCAATTTCATATTTTTTTGTTGAATTTTATAATTTTATATAGTATAATAAACTTGAAATAATTTATTTTGAAATATTTTTAAAATATTAAAACTTGATATAAAAGTTAGAAACTATAAACACTCTAAGTTGATTTGTTATAGCAATGTCAATAATATATCACTAAAATATGAAAGAATTTCAAGAAACCAAGTATCTTAAAACAAAAAGTATAACAATATATTAAATTACTCATAATATAATAACTCGCTTTTTAAAAACCAAATTTACAAAATTATGTCTTATAATGACCTTCAAGTTATGATGTAGAATATACATTGCTGAAATAACTTCACATACATAAATTTAATACAATATATTAAAATTTTATTTTAAAATATAAAATATAAAAAATTAAAATTTAACCAGTGTTATAGCACAATTACTTATTTAGAATCATTAACAATATAAAACTTACAAAATTTGTGTTTTTTTTTCAAACCATCATATTTAGCATATGATTTGATTGCATAATGTTTTATTCAAAAAAAATTTTAAAAACAATTACATAAATTATATTTTATATAAAATTTACAATATAAATAAAAAGAATTTTAATCCGTGCTAGAGCATGTGTCTTAATCTAGTAACCAATATTTTAGTAAAATAAGACTGTTTACAAAAAATATGATTAAACAATTTTAAGAAAGAGAGACCTAATTAACTAAATTACTGTTTGTGCAGAAATCTTTGATATGTCCTAATGTCTCGAGAAGTGAGAAACAACTGCAGTCGGTTGACTTTCTAAATCACCTCTCAATCGAAAAAGACAAAGAAGAAAAGAAAAAAAAAAAAAAAAAAAGGTTCCATCCATGCCAAAATGTTTTCTAAGAGATTAGATCGAGAACCTTTCAATGTTGTATATAGCACATAAGTTTTAAAACTTCGACATACTGCATTATTCAAGTATCCAAAACTAAAAAACTTCCACTGTTCCGCATGGCCTGGGCCTGCTAAGGGTATCAAATAATACTGAACAAAAAGACTAGTATAAAACTTACACCAGAAATGTTCATATAGGCCGAAGAAGATGTTAGACAGTGTTTTATTGCAAATTTAACGAACCATAATTAAATATGCACTTTTGTATAAAATTTGATATATAACAACAAACATCACCTATTTTTTATTTATAATATCACTATGAGTAAAGAACCAAATGGTTACTTTCACAAGCACAAACAAATGTAAAATACAACAAATGAAAATCAAAAGGAAATTAAAGGTACAAATCATGTAACGAGTGTATGCCTAAATAATTAAACCAAAACACACCACATTGAAAACATTACAACAACAATATAATAAAAGATGCATCAATCACATGATGAAGTGATAATTCAAGGACGACTTGATGTAGAAGGCGGAGGAGAGAAGAACGGAATAGATGGGAGACTAGTTGGAAGAGAAGGAATTACCGTAGGAAACGAAGGCAACGTTGGCATTGGAGGCATTACAGTGGGAATTGTGGGAAGATTTGGTTGTGGCAAAGATGATGGCATTGGAAACGGAGGCATTGCAGTAGGCATTGTGGGAAGAGTTGGTAGAGATGGTTGTGGCAACGTTGATGGCAATGGAGGTAGTCCCATTGTCGGGATAGGCAGGCTTGGAATCTGAGGAATAGTTTGTTGTTGTTGCTGGAGAAGGCGGCGTGAGGCTGAACAAGTGTTGATCATAGTAGAGGAAGAAGAGAGACTCACGAAAAAAGCAATGAGAAAGAGCTTGTATGATGCCATGTTGACGAAACTCTCTAGTTATGGTTAAGCCTTCACTTTGTATATATTGCTTTGTGTTGATGAGAAATTTAAAGAAATGCCAATGAGTTTATATAGTGGCAAGAGTCTTCGATGGAGTACAAAGACTTTATGTACTTTACAATTTCTGTATGGTGGTTGGCTTGAGCTTTTGGTAGTTCAACTTAATGTGTTTTTTTTTTTAATAAATTATTTTGACAAATCAAGAAATTTTATTAAAGTTAGTTCAACAATCAAAATCCTCCTACTCTAATAATATATAGGTACGTGGTTACCTAATAAATAACCAAACTTTAAAATATCCATTTAAGCTTAAAATGCACAATTAATACCAATTTACCACCGTAATACTGTATATATAGTATTTTATAATCTCATTAAGGTTTTTTTTTTAATAAAAAGGATAGATAAAATATATGAAATACAAAATAAAACTGTGCCAATCTGTGACTCTGTGATTAAACCGGATAGACAAACAATTCATGGGTTGAACGGTTGAACGGTTGAACCGGGAATAGCCTTTTCTTCCTTATCGGTACGATTTTAAAATCAAATTGAAATTTCAAAAATCATGTGTGGTCAACTGGTCATCCCAAAAGTCGAACATAACCCAAGACAGAATTCGAAACCCAAAATTTCAAATTCAATACACTTTGTGATGTCGCATCGTAGTACAGCGGCGTACGCCTCGAGAACCTTCTCAAGCCGTCGGAACTGTAACTCAGTATTATTCTGGCGCCGATGAGTCTCCGCTCAGTTCAATCCCGCAGTAAAAGGAAGTCGATCGGAGTATACGATTTCACCGAAGAGGAAGAACGCGTTGAAGCGATGTCGAAGAAACTCCTTCGAAAATACGATTCCCCTGTCACTACTAAAACCTCCTCCGCCGTCGATAAGTATGACTTCCTTCGGTGCTGTGAGTGTCTTCTTCTCTGAATCTTCCCCCATTTATTTCTTGTATCGATTTTGTTATTCACTTCTTTTGTGATGTTTTTCCAATTGCAGTTTCGAAGAACACCCAAATCGAGAGTAAAGAACTGGACTGCGTAGTTATTGATGTTGAAGGTAACATTACCAAAAACTACATCATGGGGAACAGTTACTCTACTGCAAATGATGAGTTGAAGACAATTTGTTCTATGCTATGTGTAGGGTTTCAAATTCTCAGTTGCTAATGAAGTAGATCAGAAATTACTTAATTTGTAGTTCAATCCTTAACAGAAAGAGGGGAATTGTGGCTATATGAGTTACTTGGCTAATCTGATTTTTGTTTATGCAGTTCCAGCGAAAGAAGAACGTTCAAGGTGTGAACTCAGCGAAGTTGCAACTGTGAGCCTTTCTCATGCAGTCATGAAGGACTTAGTATAAGGAATTAGAATGTCGAAAAGTTTTTTTTAACTTTTGTTGTACTATATATATTGCAGGGTGATGTGATTGATTTAATCTCCAATGGCTCCCATGGAAGGATTGGAATTGATTCATCAACTTCATCATCTCTCTCAGAAAATGATGAAGGTATTTAGCATTTTAGTATTCTTTTATCTTTAGTTTCAGTTTCTTCCTTCACAATTGCTTGCTCTAAAGAATCTTCTGATTATATTTTTAGCCTCAACTGGAGAAGCCACAAATCCTGCTTCTGATCCGCATGAAGTTGTAAGTCTCTTTTGAGTATATGATGTTCTTTTAAGACAATTAGAGTTAGTTAAGGATCACAAACAAGATGAAAAGCATAAGCTCTTCTTCTTCCTCTGAAAAGTTGTCGATTTGCTGTTTGTCTCAAGAGTTATGCACATGGGGTTTATATGTTCATAGTATCTTATGCTTTTTCTTTTTCTGCATATACAGGATCTCGAGATTGCACAAGTTCTTATTAACCCTGATGTTCTTATATATGGAGATATATACTGTACAAACTCGAAGTTAACATTTTCACGTAGCTGTATGAATGTTGAAAGTTCATCAGTAAATGCCACTAAAGGGACCTTTAGTTGTCAGTGGAAAATAGAAGATATCATCAAAATTGAGTCTCAGTGGTGTTTGGAGGTGAGTTCTGTTAGAGCTTCATTTATAGGTCGATGGGTTTTCTTTAATGATGCTTGAGATCTATTTTTTAGGTTGAGACTGCTTTTATCAACGTCCTTCTGAAGTCCAGGGAGCCAGAAGGAATTGACACTGCGGAAGAGATTTCAGGTACTAAAATATGTTCACTTTTGTTTATGTTAGTGTGGCTTAAGTTCAAAGGAGTTTCTTTTTCTCACACGAGGGATTCCTTAAATTATTAGCTGAAATAAGAAGGGCACACACATCATATCTCTCTTTGTGTAGTTTCTGATGTTTACAACGTCAACTTATGTCTAACTAACATCTGTACCCATGCTGACAGGAATTGATCTCCTAAGATTTTCCGTTTATGACCCTAAATGGTATGAAGAAGTAGAAACCATCAAATCCTTGGACTCGAGATACAAGGATGTTTGGTTTGACACCATAACGTAAGTCATTTAGAAATGTTTTTTTGCACCATTGTGTTAGAATATTCATTGCAGTTCTCCCCACTTCCTCCCCTTCCATCATTACCTTCCATCATTATCATGTTGGTGGTATATGACTCAACTAGTCGTTTTCTGAAGTCTTGTGATTTGTATATATGTGTTTTTTTCAACATCGTTAACAGAATTGTTGACATATATACCAAATATATGTGCACTATCGTATACAAAATTCTCTTGGCTTCAACTGTTTCCTGGTTACCTAATTAAATTTCTTCGAAGCTGTACGAATTAATATATGAAAGAGCTTTTGACCTTAAACAAGGACCACTTATGTTTTAAATCCTGTAAAAGGTTCGAGGAGAAAGAAGTTAGTAAGATAGGAAAACTATCTGGTGGGTTCTAAGTTATAACTTATATTTTTCGTTGTTGAATGTTGACAGGGAAAGCGAGGAAAGTGCTTGTACTGGACAGAATTTGGGAACTTCACTCACTAAGTGAGTATGAACTTTAATATCTTTCAATAATGTGATTTATATAAATTTTGGTAAATGTAGTCTGACAGTTTGGTGGTGTACTCTTCTTTTATGTTATTTTATGACTTTATCTTACCTCTTGATATGTGCTGTTTGTATCTTCAGTCTCGCTGATTCATTTGAAGATCTAGTCTATCCTCAAGGAGAGCCAGATTCTGTAGTAGTTAGGAAGCAAGACATTGAGCTTCTGAAACCAAGACGTTTCATCAACGATACAATCATTGATTTTTATATCAAGTAAGTTATTATCTTTCCGTATTAACTTAACATTAGAGGTGATAAAAACTGTGTCTGTAGAGCAGAGGATGCCTACAAGCGAAAAGCAAGGCTTGTAAACCCTTGTCGTATTATATTTGTTTTCATTTATATTTTACCGTCTTAATGCATAAGCTAGTTCGAAGCAACTTGTAAAGTTGGGTTTGATACTTACAGGTACCTTAAGAATCGAATTCCGCCGCAGGAACGGGGCAGATTCCACTTCTTCAACTGTTTCTTTTTCCGTAAGCTGGCTAACTTAGACAAAGGTTCACCTAACACGTTTGGAGGAAGGGAAGCATACCAACGTGTTCAGAAGTGGACTAAGAATGTGGATATTTTCGAAAAAGATTATGTATTTATTCCTATAAACTTCAGGTGACAACATTTTTCTCACAGATAACTATTTTTCTTGCCGCTGATAAGATGACTTATACTTGCACTTGATTGCAGTTTTCACTGGAGTCTGATTATTATCTGCCATCCCGGTGAATTGGTTACTTCTCATGGTAAGATTAACTCATTATGTTATTTTCTTATGCTCGTTGACTTTGTTTTACATTTTGTAAAGAAACTTTTACTGTTCTGGTAATGAAGTCGAAAACCCTCAAAGGGTTCCCTGTATCTTGCATCTGGACTCAATTAAAGGAAGCCACAAAGGTGGTCTCATAAATATTTTTCCGAGGTATGATCTAACACGTTTCATTAAAGTTCACTGCCCTAGCATTTACTCGTTCTTTTCATTTGGATTCAAGAGGCCATTTTAAGTGACGGTACTTTTGAATTTAGTCTCGAGAGTTGTTGCTAGTTGGATGCTACTTATGCATATGAGGCTGGATCCAATTTTTTTCGTTGAGAATTAAGCTGACTAAGGGGTGTTTAGGTTTACAGTGATGATTGGTCTTTAATAATTTTCTGCACATTTACATATTTTTGTTATTCCGTTTTTCCACTTTTCCTTATCATGTCGGATACATGGATTTTTTCATAACAATTCAAATGTCCATCATGTGATCATAGTTACCTACGTGAAGAGTGGAAAGCGAGGCATGGAAACACAACTATTGATTTCTCAAGAGCTCCAGATATGCAGTCCATCTCACTTGAGGTAGCTTCCTAACTATTACGGTTCTGTCATGATGTCGTAAACCCCTGTTCCAGATTATCTTAGTGCATGTAGTACTCCTGCTTGTATTCGTGCTATAGATGCATTTTGATGAGCTTTTGTTTGTGTCTAACATATCATATCAGTTTTGGTTGTTAGGTTATCTTCGAAAAACATGTTACTATTCTAGTGGAGTCAAATGATATTTCCATTGTGAACTTTGTGAATTTCTTCAGTGACTTTTCTGATGCTATTGCTTCATTTGAAAAATTCAGCTCCCTCAGCAAGAGAATTCGTTTGACTGTGGCCTCTTTTTGCTCCACTATTTGGACCTTTTTGTGGCTCAAGCTCCTGCTAAATTCAATCCATCCTCTATCACAAGATCAGCAAATTTTGTAAGTAGTCTTGTTTTCATCTCCTTGGATATGATGAAGCATTTGACATATAGATTTTTAGTTTACTATTGAAACATGCATTTGAGAATCTTATCAAGTTTTGGAAATTATTGTTTTAGAAAATTGATATAATCTTTTAGAATCTTGTTTACGTTCACTATGGAGTCTTTATTGAGTTGTAGTGTAGTGCTTTTACTTGTGTAAATAATTCAACTGTGCGAAGATCTTCCTTATTCATATGATATGAAAGCACTCCACCGAGAAACATTGATATGAATGGGAGGGTTTAACTTATTTTCTGCATCTTTTCAGCTAACTAGGAATTGGTTTCCTGCGAAGGAAGCTTCACTTAAGCGTAGATACATCTTAGAATTGCTTTACAATCTCCACAAAGGTCATGCTCCAAGTATTCTTCCACCTAATTCCAAAAGTGAACCGCCTCATTGTGAAGTTTCCAACAAGAATGATCAAGCAAATGAAAGCAAGAATGTGATTGACAGCTGTAACTGGAGAAAACCGTTTGATGATTCCTCATCAAGCGTTACAGACATTCCCCAAACAAAGACTTGCTCGCCAGATCTGATTCTTAGCAAAGAAACTTATTACACAGGAGGATATGACCACCAGTCTTCGAAGCTCCGAAAGGTCTTTATGTCGCCTATAGTGGTAAAATTGCCTTTTCTATATCTTCAGTTTAGATTCCACTGCTAATTATCTTATGTTGATAGCTATTCTATATTTTTTTCTCCCCAAACTAGGAAGAAGTTCAAGAAAGTGGTGAGAAGAAAACCTCTGTGATAGATACATTACAAAAAGAGACAAGAAAATGGACATACAAGAATCTATTCATCACGAGATAGATACATTACGAAAAGAGGAATGCATGCTTTATATCGAGGACAGTGAAGATGAAGAAACTGTTTCAGTAGAATATGTCTCTGATACTGAAGATTCAGATGAAGTTGAGATGAAAGGAGAAGATGATGATGATGATGATGAGCTTAGAGTTCTCGGAGAATCCGCAGGGATTCATAGATGCAGAGAAATCAAGTCTGATTCAGCAGTGATCGAAAAAGGAGTGAACAAGAGTAGAGATTCAACTGCTGCTTCTTGTTCTAATGGCATTCTTCTTGTGTTGTCTGATGATGAGAGTAGCTCAGACGAAAAAGAAAACTTCTTAGTCACAAGTTCAAATGTGATGGCCAAGAAGCCAAAAACTTGATATTGTAATGTAATGAAGATGAATATCGCCTATCTCATGCGATTATTATTTGTCTGATTCTCTAATCTCGTAGCCCAATTATAACCATAAAATTGCAATTTCATTTTAGCTTCGCTTCCTCTTTGGCCTTTAGAAAGATATAGCATTCATCAATTAGCTACATTCTTTTTATATTGACAATCAATTTACTATATACTGCAAGTAATTTACATCAACATGTCGAAATTCATATTCAGTAGTTCTTGTCTCTTATAAGACAAAATATCAAAGCTTCGATTTCAACAAACAAAAAGAACAAAAGAATCTGCTGTTATTATCCAAGTGGAAGGATGAAAACAGAGAGCTCACACAAACGTTTTAATACAAAAAGAAACTGATGTTTTCCATCCAATGAAGCTGTACTTGTGATCACATTCACACGTCATCGTCTCTATTCTGATGCTCCAGGAGCAATTGTTCTAACTCTTCCCTGCGTCTGGCTATCTCCTGCAACAACAGTCAATGATTTAGAAGCCATTTGAGGAATATGATAAATTGATAATGATGCAGCGTATATAGAAACTAGATGATAATAAACTATCAATACTTGCCTCAAGATCCTTGACGGCTTGTTCTCTTGAAATTTCCTTCTGCTGTCGAGCACGCTTCAGAAAGCCGATGCATAGAACTCCCTGAAGTTAAGACAAAGATCAAAGATTGAGAGTGAAAGACATAAACGAGAACTCAGATATATTGCCAAGAAAAAGGAAAGTTTTTGCCGACCAAATCCAACATAGGCAGATCTAAAATTGGCAGAATTGGAAAGAAAGTGATTCAGGCAAAAGTTGTAACTAATACCTCTCCCAAAAAGCTCAGTTTATAAAGTTGGAAATAACTATAGAGACTTGCTAACCACTATATCAAGCACCTATTGTTCAGAGTTAAGAGCTATCCAAGTGATCCTAAAGGTCTGTGACCAAAGTGCCATCATGGCTTCTTACCAGACAAAACCCCATATCTATCATATAAAGAGAGCTGGTAACCTTCGAAACAAGATGCTAGACTCTTCACTTAAAAATCTAAAGAAACAATAAGATGCAAAATCCAAGATTCATTATCGAGTGAAATGCATTCTGATAAGCAAGAGGCAACCACAACAACGCACAAACAAATATGAACAAAAAGATTGAACAGTAATACAAGAAGAGAGGAATAATAAGCAGATGTGATATTTGAGGAAAAAAGAAGGAGATCGTACTGAAATGACATAGATAACACCACAGGCAAGGAGCAAATAGCTAGCGATATTCTGAAGAAGCATGAGATCCTTCCTTTGAGCCATATAGTCAGGGAAAGCTCTTGTCATCACAGCAGCACTGAAAATGACACAAAGATATAGTAACCAAGAAAAAGTCTCATTCTTAAGATCCTCGCCTTGAATTAGCTTAAAGCAACACTCCAAAAAATCACATTACAACAAGAACTACGAGATTTCACTCCAACACAAGAGGTAGTGAAAAGGAGGTAACTTACAAAATCTGAAGCATTCCTCTCCCAGCCCAGTATTCAAGAACCTGTGCAAGATTTGGATCACTTTAGAAACAATTCATAGTTAGTAGTAGAAAAAGAGAAAGAAAGTATGAACCTTCGAGAATTTGAGAATGAAACCCCATTCAGTCTCAACGAGGACAACAAAGCAAGCAATCACCACAGCATAACACCGGAATATTCCATCAAAGAGCTGCTCGGAGGAAACAAACGCTTTCAGAAAAAAGATCAAATCTAAATGACTGCGAACAAGAGTGAGAAGAAGAGATGATTACATCGTGGCTGTCTCGGAAGGAACGAACGGCAGCGAGAACATTAACGACAACGCAGAGAATGGCGATGAGAGATGTGACGACGCTGAAGCATCTGCAAACAACAAGGAAAGGGTCTGCTCTGTTTCCGAGCTTCAATTTCGTGGATCGGGGAGAAGGTCCGCCGGCGGGGGTTTCTTCGATTTCATCATTCCTCTCCATCTGACACCAAATTTCACTACTACTAGCTCTGTTTCAGGAGAAGATCCACCTTCTTTAGATGTGTATGATTTAGAAATCGAAAAGGAGAAGCCTTGTTAATAGAGGATTTCACAAGTTGGTTACTACTACTGGGGGAAAAGGTGGATTCTTTCACACCGGACGTTCTCTCAGAGCCTTCTCTTTTAATTTGATTCTTCCTTTTTCTTCTTTGGGATATATAAACTCTCAAGCTTACTATTTTTTTTTATAGATTACATCATTGTTGTTGTTATTGGGGTTACAAAGATATTTTGCATTCATGACCACATCATCATCATCATTCAAAGCTTTTTTTATTTAAACCAGAGTCGGTTCTAATAAAATACTAATTCAGAGGCTCCACGTATCCAATTTTGATCAAATTTACTAACTTTACTAATAGAGAAATTAGAGTTAATGAAGTTTTTCTACATAGGTCCCTCCCTATGGGAGAGAGAGTCACTTGGGAGTTGGGAGAGTGGTTGGTTGCACTCCAGCCAGCCTAGTCACATGTTCAATGGATACGACATATCTTCCTCTTTTGTGACTTGTGAGGTTAAGTTAGTTGTTATAGGGTCAGAAAGGGTTCATTCATGTTAAGAAAAAAAGAAAACATCAAATAAACAAAAAAACTCATCTCATCTCATTTGTTTTTGCCTCTTTTAATAACGATGTACTGTACTCTAATTAACTCGCACACAAAACAACTATCTATAGCTTACGTTAGAGATAGCCCGAAACTGAAAGTATTGCGTTCGTTTGCTCTCTATCCATCCGCATACCAAAAAACAAAATAAACGTTTTCAAGGTTTGGTTGGTTAAGTAAACATAACACAACAACATACATAAATAAAAAGAACACTCACGAGTCGCACATACACACACACACACGATTCCGTTGGACAAAAATCAAAATATCAAATCATCAAAGCCCATTTCATCCACACAACACAAATATATTCGATTCCTCCTCAAAAGCTCTCTCTCATCTCTCATCTCTCATCTCTCTCTCCGGCGATGTCTTCCTTATCCACGCCGCCGTCACAAAATCTCACCTTTTCCCCAGCCGCTGCTGCCACGTCATCCAGGCTCACTCCTTCCAAAAGACCCTTTTACCCTCCTCATCGCCTCCCCGATCCCACCTCTCTCTGCCGCTGCTCCTCCTCCTCCGATGATAGCCCTAGATGGGACTCCGCGATTCAAGACGTCCTCAAAAGCGCCATCAAAAGCTTCGATTCGGTCTTGAGCTGGTACTCCAATCAGGATAACGACGACGACGTCGAGCAAGATTCGGGGAATATCAACGAGAACCAAGACGATTGGGATTGGGAGCGATGGAAGAAGCATTTCGAACTTGTCGATGACCAAGACCGTCTTCTCTCCGTCTTAAAGGTAAAGGTTCCTCCTTTTCATGATTCATTCCTGATATTGTTGTTCTAATGAGATGGGGTTTTGTATTTTTGGGTGTACGTACAGTCGCAATTGAAACGAGCCATCAAGCGAGAAGACTATGAAGATGCTGCAAGCCTTAAGGTGGCAATTGCAGCTGCAGCTACTAATGATGCTGTTGGCAAAGTCATGTCCAGTTTCTATGTAATTTACCTCTTCCTTTATGATCATAGCTTCTAACAACACTGTTGGGGATACTTGTATTTGATTCTGAAAAGATTCCATTTTTGCATTTATTTTTTATAGAGAGCTGTTCTAGAAGAGCGTTACAAGGATGCAGTAGACTTGCGAGACAAAGCTGGTGCTGGGTTGGTGAGCTCGTTATTTGTTTTTTTTTTTTTTGTTTCGTTTCATTTATAACCGTGGTTTTAGCTTCTTCTTGGTGTTACATCGTTTTCT